>NC_053122.1:24672584-24770084 GCF_010015445.1 Perca fluviatilis | reverse complement strand
GTCCTGTTACCTGTCTTTTTCTTGCCCTTCTGGCCTGGGACTGTCTCTGTGAATTCATGGGCATTGCTCATTAGCATGGCCAGTGTTGCATTGTGGGCTCTGAAAAGATCAACCACCTCGTGAAGCGCCACATCTGTTATCAGGTCACAGCTCACCACCAGGACGTCCGTCTGAAGAAGGAGGTTGGAAAGAAAAAGAGAGCAAAGGGAGACCAGCCATTTATGTTAATGTCTAACAGTAAGATATGACAAAATTACCAAAATATATTGGATCATTCAGGCTTTCAAATAGAGGTTTCTATTTTGTTTTCCACCTGTTGTGATTTTAAAAACATTTCCTATGTCACCCCTGAGCGCGCGTGCGCACACACACACACACACACACACACACACACACACACACACACACACACACACACACACACACACACACACACACACACACACACACACACACACACACACACACACACACACACAGAAATGTCTGAAATATAGTTTGAAGGGCGAGTGATGTTTATAAAGGGAGGTTTGCTCACTCACGACAGTCACCTTGGCATGCACGTAGACTACACAAAAATATATGTGGCGACAATGCTCCACATAAACACCTCAGAACATGGGCTTAGACTGTGTTATTTTCAATATTCACAACAGAAATTGGCTTACTGACCAGGATTGTGAGACATACATATAGACAAAGAGAGAGAGAATGAATAAATAACAGTTTGGTCAAAAGTGAGCTATTCCAAGTTTAGCATTGTTTGTATACAGGCAAAACCCACAAACACAGTTAAAATGACTTAAACTCTGAAAACAGTAAGTAATAAATCCTGCTTTGTTTCATGGTTTAAGAATGTGTCCGTTTTCTCCTCAGCTGATCCAATTCTTTTGTGTGTTGCATTTTATGGCCTAAATGACACTTTCATACTCATATTCAAACCTTTTATAATAGCCTTCAGGCTATTATAAAAGGTTTGAATACAAGTTGCCTTTTCATCTTTTCAGCTGAATAAATATTGCTATATGTACAGTAATATCATAGCAATGAATTCAAAGAAATGACGGAAAATGAAATGTTGTGACATTCAGTAAGATTTATCTATCAATGTTCACAATAATATAGTTACAGATAAATTAAGTTCCCAACAACAGAAAACCGCCTTATAGGAAGACCAAACACTAGCTAGCTTTTCTGCTGTTTGCTAAATGCATTTAAAATTTTGTTCAACTCTTTTGTACTAGTTGTATTTTTCCCATTTTTTGTTTTAAGGACCGTTTAAGTGCTTGACAGATGACATATATGACACGTTTACTTTTGAGCCTGTCGGCGCTCATATCTCTGGCAAAAATAAGTGGGCAAAATAAATCAAGGCCACTTCTAACTGTGCAAATATCAAAATATGTTTGTATCCGGGCCTGGCTCATTTTTCTATCATTCTCCTGGCAGAGACTGACACAATATTACATAAATAACTTCCTACCTCCCTCTTTTACCCAGTACAACTAACCAGGCTGGCTGGCTTTAAGCACCTTCCTATGAACTGATCCAAAAACAGCACTGCTCTATGACACAAAGGAAACAAGGATCTTGAATCTTGATTTCCAAAACTCAAATGACAAAATCATTTGAGTTTTGGAAACCCTCCATCACTCTCCAGAGATTATTATTCCATCATAATGCAAACTATTTTCAGCATTCCAGCTATGTAATAATATCTAAACCAATCAATGTTTTTTAAAACTGTAAATCAATACACAGCTTGTGAATTCCATAGACATATCACTTGCTCTACCACAAACAGTGAGCACAAAACAGACATCAATCTTATTAACTGGCCTCCATGGACGCAACATATCTGCATCTGTGTTTGCATGTGTGTGCAACCGCATTTGTGTGTCTGTGTGCGGTATCCATCTGTCTGTCCAGTGATGAAGGCTGTCAGCATAAGAACTAATCCCACCATTAGCACCATCCGCCTTAATGACAGAGACATCTTTACTCTGTCTGACGGAAAGAAAAAGGAAAAGAAAGAGTGAGAGAGGAGGGGGGCAGCTTTATATAAAGAAGAAAAACCCATGAGAAACAAAAACAACAACCACTCAACAAAGAAAGAAAAAGATAGGAACATTAGAAGTATAGAAAAAATGCAAAGATGGATGGAGGGATAGAGGAAAGACTGAAGAGAAAAGGGATGATGGGAGGCAATACAATCAACAAAATACTGGCAAAACGACATGTACTACATTCACTGAAACACATCGACATATAGTTGTAGTGCATAGTGTATGTAAAAGGATGCATCTTAAGATATTTTAGAAAACACAACCATGACCTTAACTCTTTAGCCTGATGAACAATATAGGAGAAGAAAAAAAACTGCAGCAGTACACATCTTTTTCTGTCTTCTACATTCTTAATTGCTCACAATGAAAGTGGAGAGGAAGCAGAAGTTAACCTGTAGCACACTTCAAACTGCTTTCACACTGCAATTGCCAGTTGATGGATTAAGGGTTGTGGAAACTAAAATGGATTAAGAAATTCACTTGATTTTGTAAGTAACGAGCACTGTGGTTGAATGTTGACGAGCTGAGTAGAGTTCTGTGTGTGTGTGTGTGTGTGTGTTAGTAGAGGGCCAGGACCTAGATGTAACTCCCAGCATAACCTGGTCTGGACCTGGCGACAGGAAGCTGCCACGGCAAAGCTGGAGGTGTCTGCAGGAGATCTACTGACACTGAAACTCACAGACCTTTCAACTCTCTCCTCCCTCTAACACACACACACACACACACACACACACACACACACACACACACACACACACACACACACACACACAGAGAGCACTAAAGTATGCACGCACACATACGCTCACACACAAAAACATGCGCCTGCACAATCCCCACACACAGGCACACACACTCAGGCGACAGCAGAGTGGAGTCAGCTGGAGAGGCAGAGACACTTTGGCCTTTCAACCGCCAGGATCACTGGACAGGTCAGGACCACACACACTGATGCGCACACACACACACACACACACACACACACACACACACACACACACACACACACACACACACACACACACACACACACACACACACACACACACACACACACACACACACACACACACACACACACACACACACACACACACACACACTCTCTTGTCCCAGGGGTCCAAAACTACTGGTTACACAATCTCAACCCACTTTATTAGAACTTGGAAACTTTGTATGTATGGTGATTGTGTCCTGTCGTTTTTGAGCTTGCATTAAGAAGGCCTTTTTATCATCATCAAATAATGTCTACACGGTCACTCCTCTGTCACTAAAAGGTTTTTAAGTGTGGACAAAACATTACTTATACTAAATTGAAAAATGTTCAAATCAAAGTATAATATAATATATATAATATTTTGAACTGTAGAGAACAAGACTATACAAATTAACTGGCCATATATCTTATGAGAGTCTGAACATTTTGAAAAACTCTCAATTCTCGTATTGCGTATGAGAGTGAATGTGTCTTTCCAGGATGTACTCATGGATGTATCATGAGAACTGAATACCTTGTTTCAAGATGGCGCCCATACAATGTATACTATGTTCTCATATTTCTCTATTTTTCATGTCCGTAGCAAATACCAAACTAGTGCATTTCCAACACCATCTGATCCCGCGGGACACTTTTACCATGAACTGTACCCAAAACTTGGCTTAAAATTACATTCTTTAGATTATTTGAACTATTGTGTGCTACAGTGAGTAAGAAATGGGTATATAGGGTTGGAGGTGAAGAGCAAGGTGTCCCGCTCAAATGAAAAGCCTCAGCTCCTTCTCTCTTCACCTTTTGTCTTGAGTCTTACAAGCTGACTAACAGATGAAGACCAAAGGTGAACCTTTGAATGAGCAACAGCAATGTATACATTTTTCTTTTAGCCTGCAAACACTCATTCTGCCAGATGATTAAGCCTGAATGATAATACAAATGTCAAAGAGGCTTTAAGCATACAAAGCAAAAAGTGGCTGTAAAGTACTCCTTTCACTAGTTTGGCTTATTGTGAAAGACCTAAGTAATAATCAGGAACATCCCTCCACTTTTGTGTAACTTCGCTGTTTGAAGAGTGAACAAAATAAAATATGCTGCTTGTAATCTCTCTTTTCAATAATCAAGAGGAATGACCTACTCTGCTCACCCACAGTGTACACTGATTCCTGTAAGTATTTTGTTAGATAGGTTACACCAAATCCCCTCATGGGAGGGTGTTTGTGTAAAGAGATGAGTGAGTGAGTGTGTGTGTGTGTCTATACTGTACTCATGCATCAGTTTGACAGTTTGAGTGATCTCTGTGCAAGGATTTGGCAGGCAATGGTTACAGTTCTTCACTCATCACCCTCCAGTGTGTGAGTGTGTGTAACTCAATGCCTCTAATCTAGCTGGCTGCTCAAAGGATTAGGGACTCGACTATTCTCAATGGGAGCATGCTGGAGCTAGTCCTGTGTAGGGTGTGCGTGTGTGTGTGTGTGTGTGTGTGTGTGTGTGTGTTTACTATCCATCTATCAAAAAACTCTTGAGCAAAGACAAAAATAAGAATCTGTACAGACTTATTCAAATGCCAAAGGAAAAACATTAAACCCACTTGTCACAACAAATTTGGCAATTTAAGTCTGATAAACCCGTTCTCTAAAGCAAAGCCGACCGATTTTGCTGTGAAGAATGTAATGAGCTGCCGTGGCAAGACACTTATGTCTTCAAATGTATGTTTGATGTGGTACACTTTAAATAGAAAAAAGGTATGTGGGAGCACATTTCAGTTTTTTTCAACTGAGACTGTTGGGAGTGGGAATTCTTGGGACTGTTATGAATCATTTTTTATTTTATTTTTGGGATCACAATAAAATTCATAATCAATCTTTAAGCCAAAATTCAAAATGTTTTTTGGTAATGTTACTGCAGAGAACTGCCAGTAAAATGGCAAATGCCTGCAGTTACCTTAACTTATTTAATAAAAAAAATTGACAAGAAAGCAGAGAATAGCATGTGGTGAAATGTGGTGTTTACATTTCACCACATGCTATTCTCTGCTTTATTTTCAATGTTTCAGACATTGATCAACATTATTTAGCTTATGTTTCATACTACGGTATAGTTAATGCCTACTATTTTAGTGCACATTGCACTAAGTAAGAAAATATCCCTAAAAGCTTGCATATTGAATGAGTCATGTCAAACTCATTCCCCAATTTATCTTTTTTTTTTTTTTTTTTTTAAACATCCAAAAGCTTGACTTCATTAAAGACTGGACAGGTTGAATTTTTTTTCTCTCCATAGCATCACTAGTACACATTGTGTGTTATGTAATATGGCATTTTTAACATACACTATTGTTTGGGGGTATTAGAGATAGAGGATAATAACTATGATCCTTAGGTAAATCAATACTTCCCCCCCCTCAACCCTGGAAAGTGTAGAGAAACCAAACAGGAAGCAGTAATTATACTATAAAGTACAGATGTCTATAAACTCAACATTACTAAGCCATGTTGCCAACCCTAAGCGATCAGTGATGGTCAAACAATAAACAAGAGCAATTGCTTTAGAAATACATCAACTGTTTTAAACTACACAAAACCTCATACAAACATGTCTGCATGGTCTCAGGAGGTCAGTCAGAACCATGGCATATACCGAGGGACGACATATAGCCAAACATACCTAAACACAAATGTTGCACAGATGTGCATGACTACAGGATGAAAATAAATGGTGCACTGGGTAAACTGGCAGCACAGGGAGTTTGAGTCTTAACCATGACCTCATCTGTTTAGAGAGAATCGGATGGAGGGATCATCAGGCAGGATACAGAGGGGTGTCTGGAAATTGGGGTTGGGGGTCATGGATGCCATGTCAGCATGCGTAAATGCGTGCGCCTGTGCGTGTTTGTGTGTGTATTTTAAAAAGGTGAAATGAGGCACTTCAGCAGCCTTGACCATTTGGGGGAGGGAAAGGCACGGCTCAGTGGTCACCCAGCAGTACACACAACGCCCACCTAAACCTCCCCCTCAATCTTTGTCATTTTGCTTCTCTACCTCCGACCTCTCTCTCAATTTTTCTAAGGGTTCACATTACACAAGAAAAAAATCTCTCTCATTACAAAACACTGGCTTACAAAACATTTGGTATGGGCGAGTGTATAATGATTGTTGGACTCTCCCCTTCCACCACATAATAAAACCTGTTCAGTTGTAGTTCATTATAAACAACCTAACCATGTTATCTTGCTCAAACTAAGGTTGTAATGAGTCAACAATAATCAATTAACAACACTGGAACACTTCAGTCTTTTGAGGAACTGGCCTTCTTTTCATTAACTCACAACAGATTGTTTTCTGTTTGCTATAGTATATCCCTGTCCAATTTAGTTTATCAAATAATACAGATTGATAAAATATTACTCTATTTATATTGAAGCAATAAGAATATCTTGTGTATCAGTGGGCCATTGGGAAATTGAACTCATTTTTGAATGCTGCTTTTTGCCATTTAAAGTGAAAACAACATACCATAGTTTGCATAACTTGCCTTTTGTAATTTGCTCAAATTATTGCTAAATGTAGAAGTAATAAGTTAAATGTAATATTCAAAATGTACACTGCAGATCTGGAACATCCGGGGGGAAATAAACATTGAACGACTATTCTGTTGGAGAGAATTCAATTTGGCTGCCATGACCTTGGCTATACCCCAAAGCAATTAATGGTCAATCCACCCATGTCTACATACACAAAAATACACACACCTTGATCTTCTGCTGGATGTGTCTGAGAGCGTCTGCAGTGCCCATGTCTCCATCTTCCTGGATGCAAACCACATCCAGTTTCATCTTCACGTCTATCTTCATTTTAGGGTCTGCTACCATCATCTTCTGGACCTCTTTGGTGGTGATCACTATCACCTCTGGAAAGACCGTTCACAGCAAATAAGTGTCAGGCATCATATGCAGCAGACCGCTGCAAAATGTCAGGATAACTCATAGCTGCAGTGCTCCATGTGTTTCTTTTAAGTTAAGTGTTCCTTTCTTGCTAATAAGCTATGCATCATTTCTTCTAAAATCATCATTTTCTTCACTGAAATACATAAAAAAATGTCTTCATCTTCAGAAAGCAATAAAACACATCACATAGCTCACTAAAACCTTATGTAAACTACATTTAGCTCCTAAAAACAAAGAACTCCTAAAACTTTTTATGATGGTATGATATTTCTTAAAAGAACTTCCATAGACCTGCATTTTCACAGGAAAAAAGAATTGTAAAAATAAAGGTCTTTCTCTCTGATCCATGACTGAATTACATTTACCTAAATGTGAAATATTGCTCACATAGAGCTAAGAACAATACCTTAATCATTACAAAGATGACCAGGAAAACCACATAAGATGTCTATTTGACTATGATACATCCTTAACTTTAAAGCAGGCTAGGACCACTGCTCCCCCTTTTCATTTTTTTTTAGAAAGTTGGTAATAACATTAACAGACCACTTCATGAATCTAGAACAGTGCAGAGTCCATGTGGCTTAATTAGCCTTGTCTGCATAAAATGTTTTCTACCGGGCATTTGTTCTATGGCAGCCTAGTAAAACCAAATTACAGGGCTTTGGCTAGCTGGCTGCACACAGTAAACCATTGGCCACACAGGATGATTATGTATAGAAAGCTAGTTTTATTTAGGCTAGTGAGGACCTACAGGCTTTTATAACAAACGGCCCTGTTTACTGGCAAGAACAGCATACTGCAAGAAAACCCTTTATAAGCCCATAGTTTCTGGACCTACTGCATGCTGCAGCACAAGAGGCAAAAATCTGGACTGTAAATCTAGACAGGAAATGCACACCTGACCTGACAATGGCTGATGATGTGATGGCAAGCTGGTGAAAGTAAGACTAGAAAAGCAGCACAGTTGTAAACTTGTTTTAGGTGAAAGAAGCAATGTTGCTGGGCCGGGGGCAAAGTGAAAATGTAACCAAACATCATAGCTACCACTGACCAGGAATGGAATAAAGAATTACAATTTGGTCTTGTAATCAAAAATGTAACAGCTTCAAAGAAAGTGTACCACATTTTTAAACTAACTGTTTCTTTTTTATTTCAGTATATTTCGACTACCAGTGATAAACTTAACTGATTTTAATTCCCAACTATTAGAGTCAATATTTTGTTTCTCTCTCAGTATAACATCAGAAGCTGACATACAACTGCTTGTGTTTTAAACTTGCACAGGCAAGTAGAGGAAATCTTATCTACCTGCAACATTGAATTTTGCAATTTATCCATCACAATAGATTAGATAACGTAGAACTACAGTTTGTAGTTCCTCTGTTGCTCTGTGACTTTAGCCACAATAAATGTCAACTGTAATTTATATTTATTTTTCAATCACAGTTGATTTGAATTTCTTGGTAATTATGATAAAAACACTACAGTGTTATATCATAGGGAAATGATAAATTACAACAAGATCCGTTTTAAGTATCTCAGTAACATTACTAATAAATAAAGAGACACCATTTTTTTTTTACTTTTACTTGGCTTTTAAAACCAGTAATTGTACCTATAAAATACAATGTTAGAAAAGAAAGACAGTTATACTCGTTAGGCCTTTCCCAATTCCCAGTCTTAGTCCCACCCACAGGAGAGTCAAACCGAGGAGTCGCGGAAGAGACGCGAGGAGAAAGGAGTCGAGGCAACAGGCAACAGGCATAGCCTTTATAGGCTATTTTAGAGTAAAGCACAGCAAAGGTTTGTATAAAAAGAACTATGCAAATATATAGAGTAGATCACAAACACACTATTAGTGATGCATGGATCAGCTCTTCCTCCAAATCCGTGCGTAGTCTTAAAATCATCCACGCTCCACCCACCCGAGTGAACGCTTTACTACCTCTCTACCCCTGTAGGCTCAGTTGCTTTTAATATTATTTATTGTATTAATGTATGAGTGTCTGTTTTAATGATTTACTTTAATTGGAGAGGCGGCTTTGTAAATGTTTCCATACAGGCAGTAATGTCATTGCAGCTAATATCGTGGGATATTAAAGCAGCTAAACTAAACACTGTAGTTAGAAACTTGACAGAGGAAACAGAACTAAACTTTAGCTTCTGAACTAATAATAATAATAATAATGAAGTTAAGCGGCTGTTTCTCGAGCGTCTCTCTGGACGCACTTACAAATGAAGCTGTCAGTCTGACAGCAGCTGTGCTATGTTCACATTTTAGAGAACATTAATAATGTTTTTAAAAAGGAGAGTGAGGGGGGTGTCAATCAAGCACAGACTCTACACGGCCACACACTCCTGAGAAGAGGACTAATTAGGCAGCATCATTTCTGAGTAGTATTTTTTGCCTAGTGACATTTTTAAGACAGTATCCTTAGATATGCAGAAAACATGAATAATAATAGTATTCTGTAGTAGTGGTAGCAGTAATTGAGGCAGGTGTAGCAGTAATATGGGTATTAGATGTAGGCCTAGTTGTTGTTGTAGTAGAAGTGAGAAGTACTTTGAGCTCTCACCTTCAAAGCCCACCCTCTCCAGCAAGTTAAGCGGGTACCACATGAGGGGCTTGTTGCCGACAGGCAGCATTGGTTTGGGGGTGTTGTATGTCAGATCAGTCATACGAGAACCCCCACCAGCCGCCATCAACACCGCCTGGAGCTCCATGATGTCTGCTGGTGAAGGCTAAGAGGGAGGGACAAACGTAGATTAAAAGATTCATATAAACTGAAAATGTACCACAACTCAGATTAAAATCTTTTTTATTTGTATGTAGACGCTTCTATGTGGATAGGTGTTGTATAGAAACATAATGTTGCATACTTTGTATATAGTTTGTGAATGTGTGTATGCTTTTAGTTCAGTTGATGCTTTATATGGCCTTTTGCTGAGGCAACTCTGAGGCTTAGTCTCACTTTGCCAGACCTTCCTCCTAAGCGCTGTGGAGGTGATTAACTATCTTACCAAAGGTAGAGACACTTGATACACCTGTTGTTAATGAATTGAATAACTCGTTTTTGATGACTGACTCAACACTAAAGCTAAATGACTATTCCACACTCAAGAAGGTGAAATGTTTTCTTTCTTCTCTACCACATGGATGATCCAAATAAAAACAAGGTACACTCTGTGTGTGTGTGTGTGTGTGTGTGTGTGTTTGTGCTTGTTTCACACATTTGAAACAAGCACGTGTCCGTTTTCAACACAGCACGTTGTCATTTCACCACATTGTAATACAGTACTGCAGTACAGCACTAGCTAACAAAGTGAAACCAAATGTACTGTGCAGGCATGGTCATTTTTGCATAATATGGCACATAAATCATGAGGCAACCAGCATTTCTTTCTACATTTCTTATGTCCAAATTAGACAGCAACAACCAGGGTTTACACGTATCTGATACAACTAACGTAAGCCGTGCACTGGCAAAATATGGTCAAGGCACACTGCCAACGGAATCTACAACATGGCATTAAGAAGGAGGAGAAATTGTCATGCTGAATCGCTCAATGTTTTGAAAATGAGTCTAAATGTACCTGTCACTGGTCCCTGTTGATCCGCTGCCACTTGAAATGACAGCAACGGTAGACGCATGTAAAGTTAGTTGCTGTCACTGTTGTTAGCACTTAGCTAACGATAATCACAGAGCAGCAAACGATACCGCTGCTTCAAAGACAGCTCACGAGCAGCTAGACACGTTTTTTGAAAAGCAAACACCCACTCGGATAAGTGTCTGTGAAAAAAATAAATTACTCGTTTAATATTTTGAAAACGGTTACGTTTTAAAACCTAACGGCTAGCATAGTATGATGACACCAGGGTGCTTTCAGTGAAATGCGTCCGTGTAGGAAACTACTTCCTCCGTAAAGTGGTTCCTACGGAGAGGAGAAGAGCGGAGGGTGTAGTAGGACATACTGATTATGTTTACAATACAATAGGCTACAACTTTATTTGTTGAACATGTGTCTTTTACCCAGTGGCGGAAGAAGCTTTCAAATTATGTAGGCTACTTAACTAAAAGTAGCAATAGCACACTTTAAAATCCATTACAAGTAAAATTCCTGCATTCAATATTTTACCTAAGTAAAACTAGTTGCAATAAAATACTTAAAGTAGCAAAAGTAAAAGTACTCATTAAGCAGAATAGCCTCTGTCAGTGTTATATTATTGGATCATTATTAATCATGTGTAAATAAGCACTACTTCAATTTTGTAGTTGGTCGAGATGGAGCGTATTCTTAGTTTAATCTAATGTATCATATTTTATAAACTGGTAGGCTACAACAAGTCCATACGTTTTGTAGGTAAAATCTTAATCTGAAACTATAACTATAACTGTTAAATACATGTAGTAGAGTAAAAAGAGTAGTATGTGCCCCTGACAACACCCTAATAGAAATACTCAGTACCTCAAAATTGTGTGAGTAAATGTGCTTAGTCACTTTCCACTAATGCCTACAATGCAGATATAACACAGAAACAGAACATTAAACAACAACAAGATGTACTACCACAAGGGTTATTTGTAGATGATGGAGTATTCTCTAATATCAGTTTATTCTATCAGAGCAAACGTAAATAAATAAATGAATAGTAAAAATAGTTTCTTGCCTTAACAACTCAGTTTTAATAATCACTGACATGAGGTTATAGGTATATATATATATATATATATATATATATATATATATATATATATATATATATATATATATATACACACACACATAAGCCAGAAAAATGCTGATGAAATAGTGTTAATATTTGTCTTATATTGACTCAAGAATCACTAACACATTAAAGGAATCTCATAAATGTAACCCTAATGACCAAGACGATTATGGAGATGATGGTTATTATTATCATTAGTTGATGTTTCAAACAACATACATGAACAAAGGATACAAAATCATAATAAAGATACAAAACAAACTGTTTATTGATGCTATAAATGCTAAAAACCATAATATTACATAAAATACAATGTAGCATCACATATGTATTATCGACAACCAGCCATCACTATCCAACCCCATCATTAATAGTTAAAAACATCATCACCATTACCCAACACCAGTTGTGTAGAAGACTCATCATCAATGTACACTATCACCCACCCAAAGTAACCCTAGTAATAATAGACAATGTGACATCAGACTCTAAATGGAGTTATGAAAGAGTTCAATGCGTTGTTGTTATTGATGATGTTTTTACATTTTCACATTCATTTTATATGTCAATTTGTTTTCAGTTCTTATGACTACTATGGAAGAAATAAAGACTACACAGGCTTTTTTTCCTGTTGACCATAGTAGAAGTAATTTCTTGGGTTCACACACACACACACACACACACACACACACACACACACACACACACACACACACACACACACACACACACACACACACACACACACACACACACACACACACACTCACAAAATGGTGTGAGCCGATTAGCAGCCAGAAGCCACCCAGCTACTCCTCCAGACTTCAAGCTTGAAAACTCCCAATTCACAGAGCTGAGACGTAACAGCAAATTGAGCTCGGGGAATGTGGCTTTGGTTTTGTTTGCTCTGGCCAGGAGATGAGCTTGACTGCTCATTGCTGCTTGCGCGCAACCAGAAGAGCGAGAGAAATGACTGAAGAAGGAGACAGAAAAAAGAGAGGAGGAGACAAACAAGCTTGTCTGTCTGTTGTTGCCTGAATGCCAGAATAATGAAATAAGATAATAATGAAAGAAGCAAGCCTGGCGGGTTGAAATGTTGGAGGAAGATGAGAGAGGAAGTAAAAATCGGTTAAAAAGACAGGTTCCTGGAAAAGGGGTCCTTAAGTAATGAGGAGAAAGGAGTCGGAGAAAGGAAACAGCTGGGAGAGGAGTGAACGAAGGGTAGAGAAAAGAAAGAAGGGGGGAAAAAACAGACATGACACAGAGATACAGACAAAGAGAGAGTGGTTTTCTAAGATGTCACAAACAGCGGGGAGGCTTCACATTTCCTTCCAACAGCTGATGATGTTACCTTGTAGTAAGAGTTCAGTCATATCAGCTTGAGTTCCTTTAGGAGTGAAACATTCAGGGAACGTATGGCTCATTATGTCAAAATGGGGGTGTAAAGTCAGTGCCATTAGCACCGAGATAGTGATAAATCCACTTTTCAGCAGCAAATCACAGACTGTCGTCTATATAACAACATACACCAAAGGAGGAGGGGGAGGACCAGACAGATAGTGGAGTTAGTTTGCAAATACCACACCAAGCATTAATGTTTGCATGATTAAGCAAACTTCAATTAAAAGTGCTGGTGTTACATTTAAATAGGTAGTCCAGCAGTGTTGTGTAGTGTTGCATTTTCCATAACAAATAATTATAAGTTGGGGAATTAAAAGAATGGTCAAAATCAAACTCCCACAATGTGACCAATAGCAGTGTTTCATTAAACGCTTCCTGCCTGGTAAATACCCAATTATTTAAATGTTTCAAAACCCACATTTCCAGGTTGTAATGAAGGTTTTCTGTTAAAAAAAAAGCTATCTAAGCCCAAGCTGAGATAACCTCATTACTTTCTTAGACTTGCTGTCTAGTAAATTGACCTTTATTTGTTAAATCAGTAGATTCCATTTCTTGCTTTTTGTTTGAAACATCAAACATCTCTAAAAAAAAAAAGAAAAAACGAATTGTTTTGCACACTCTGTGACATTGTTTGGGTACTTTGGATTGATATCCTTTCCAAAAAGAAATGTATTAACTTATTTATTCATGTGTGATTTGTAGTGACTGTGGAGCCTTTTGTCACAAGCTATAGACTTGACTCAGGTAGGATTAATAAACACACTAAATTACTGTAAAACGTAAATCAAGTCATCTAATGAAAAATGATGAAGCTGTTTACCTTATCATGAGATACTGAGGAAAAGTCAACTCCCAATGTACTGTAAAAAGTTACTACTGATAGCACTTTAAACAGCATTTGTGAAAAATGTACACTTATAACCAAAAACCAGATGAAATCATTTGCCTGGCAAATATTACAAGCTACAAAAGGTCCTTTATGTTTTCCTGTTTCTTCTCAGTTTATAAGGTGTCAGTGTGCAGGTGCCTCCTTCTCATTAAAAGGGGGATCTTGCAAAAAAAAAAAAGCGGGGCTCCAATAAAAGTCAACCCAAACCACTGAGACTTACAGAGGTTACTGCTTGACTGGTTTACCACAGAGCGCTGATGGGTGCAAGACATTCCACATAACTAAACTGGAGAACTGGGCTGCAGTTTACTGGTGTCACTGAAAGCTCACATGACAAGAGGCAAACATGAAAGATACAAAAGGTGGATGATAGTGTCTTTTGTCCCAGCACACATGAAAAGAAGAGGCCATGCCCGCGAATGCTGCTACAGTATAGTCATATCCTTTTTTCCATGGAAAGACAATGCTATTGCATCATCTTGTTCTGCATATGGCATGTTCATCATAAAAAAATAAGTGCGTGTGAAACACAGAGACAGATCGTTATCAGGATTGTCCTTTCTCCTCTTTCTGTGGGAAATTAGAAAAGGAGAATAAAAAGCTGAGAATGAGGGTAAGAGCCTTCACAGGCAATTGAAAATTCACTGATCCCTTATGTTTTGCATATCATCAAAGCCCTGCTAATTTGTCAAATAAAGACATCCATCTAAGCGATGAGAGGGGGGGGGGGGGCAAATGAAAAAATAAGCCAACACACCCCAGCTCTGGGACAGAAACAGATGGAGATAGGCATGAGAGCAGACACAGAGACACGTGTGCAGGAATAGTCACAGAGTGACTTGAAATGGAGCCCGAAGATTTCCTCCTCCCTCCTTGGCCCTGTTGCTGCGTCTTGTAAATCATTCTCAAATCACTGTAACAAGCCAGTTGGATTAGCTTGGTTTAGATCATAAACATTTGCAGCACAGACCACCCAGGGAGAGAGCACAGCCAAGACAAGAGTGTGTGTATGTGTGTGTGTGTGTGTGTGTGTGTGTGTGTGTGTGTGTGTGTGTGTGTGTGTGTGTGTGTGTGTGTGTGTGTGTGTGTGAGCGTGCATGCATGGGCATGTATGTGTGTGAAGCCTCCCTCCAAGTTTAGAGATGGGCAATGCAGCACATTCAAATGTGGTCTCACACATAAGCATGCACACACACACACACACACACACACACACACACACACACACACACACACAGATATACTGTGGTTTGTGTTTGCGCCACTTCCAGGGCCAGTGCACTGTGGGACCCTCACCGCTGCCGTGGAAACCAAAACAGGCTTGTTCACCCAATGTCAGAGATTAACACAAACACACACAAGCCACAGATAAAGATGTCTCACTGCACTGCTGCTTAACAATGCTGCAGATATTTTTGTTCTGTAAAAGAGATTCAGACATTCATTATTTTTTTTCTTTCACTGATTACCATAAGTAGTCAGCTGATTGGCTGGTACCATGTACATGCTTTTAATTACAGTGAATGCCATTCCTTCATTGTTTACGAAGACTCAGCCTTTTGTTATGCAAGTTTTCAACAAGATACGGGTCATAAGGGTCTTTTTGGAGATAATAACCCAAAACCGAATAGATTTGGTCACCGTCACCTCTTAAAACCAGCTGCAAATTGTTAAGTGTCTTCGACCCAAACAACTGTGATATGCTGAATGTTTTCCAAATAAATGCATTCTTTTTCTTCCAAAAGTTCAACAGTCTGCGTCACCAGACCTTGAAATTCATTATTTTTCACTTGAACACAGTTCGAGTAATTCTTCTCTTGTTTCTCACCACATGCAGGAGGGATCTGAGAGCCAAGCTGGTGTCAGAACCAGGAAATATTTGGGCTGGGTTTTGACTAGCCAGAGTGGGAAAAGTTGGGCAACTCCCTGCCCTAAGGTGCTGGCACTATTCTCCGTATGCTGTTTATCTGTCTAACTGTGTGCCCAACTGGCTTTCTAACTAAGTGTGTTGTCTTTTAATTCCTCTCTGTTAATTGCATTAGGTGCCAGTCTTATCTCAGTCTGTCTCACTGAGATATATTTCTATGTTACCTGTCTATTTCGTATTGGCCCAAATGTGATCTGATGCTTTTTGTCAAGAAAAACGTCTGGGTGATCTTATATTCGAGGACAGGTGTTTTGAATGGAGCGAGTAATAGCTCCTGTTCAACCGAGTCAAGCTTGTGGTGTTAAAAATGGTATATTTGTGCTTTTTCTTTCTCCAAATATAGGTGTTGCAAAAAGGGTAATATAGAGTTTATAGTAGAGCAAGACAAATTTAATGAATAAGGAACATAAGGAACAATACAAGATGAAGGATAGAAGGAAGAAAGGAAGAAAATATGTAAGTCAGAGAAAGGAATCCCATCAAGGTTTGACCAAGCTTTTTCAACCAGCTTCCCTGTCTTCAGTGTGTGTGTGTGTAAGTGTGTGCGTGTGTGTGTGTCTGTATGTTTGCCCTGTGTGGTTGAGGGACCTCCCAGTCAGTGGACAGTGCGTAAGTAAGAATGTGGCCCCAGACAGACACACATAGAGACAGTCTTTGTATATATCAATAGTTAGGTATAATACATGTTACGGTAAACATGTCTTTGCGTTATGTTCAAATTAAAAATTGAATTATAAAGGCCCTGAACAATTCAGCACACGGACAGTGCACGGACCTCCGAATGAATTACCTTACAGGAATGACCTGGGATATCAAGTCTGCTTTACTGTCTTTCACAATATGATGTGATACAATAGTAGTTCATATTATTCTGTGTTACTGTAATTAGCGCTTTTGTTCAGTGGATTTATCAGATCAATCTTACTGCACACAGGAAGTGGTAGTAGTTTGATTAGTTTAAATGAAAGTATGAACAAACAACACAACAAAAATGTATTTGGAATGGGTAAACATTTTCTTGCAACTTGATCACAAGGATATTTTGTGCAAAAACATGATACATTTAAATAACAATTAGGGCATCATCGTAATACGTAATAATTGAAAAATACAACAAATTAAGGGCTGTTAGGATCTGCATTTAAACATCTTAATGCATTCAGAAAGAATCCCAACTTCTCTTCTGTAATCACAAAGTCCTAAAGGGAATAAATGCACCAGTTCAGGATGATTTTTAAAATCACTTCTCTCTCCTTCTGAAATGGTTCATGGGTAAGCAATGACTCAGCAATGGATTTAGCTCTTTTTATGTATAAACCTGTCCCGTTTTATAGACAACACACCCAAAATATTTGGTCATGTTTGATCTCTTTCTATCTGGTGGCCTACATGTATAGTTAAACTTTCCTTGTCTTTCAGCAATAACAGAGTGCACACACACACACACACACACACGGAAAAAAAATCTTTTTTTCAACCGAAATAAATGTTTATGGCATTCCAAACATTTTGTATGTGAGACAGTATGTGTGGTCCTGTCTGCACCTAGCATGAGGTTTGAGGTTAAGGTGTTTGTCTGCTGGCGTGTGAGCTGTGTGTGTGTATATATATATGTGTGTGTGTGTGTGTGTGTGTGTGTGCGTGTGTGTGTGTGCGTATGTGTGTGCGTATGTGTCTGCGTGTGTGTGTGTTCGCATGTGTGTGCGTGCGCATTTGTGTGTGTGTGTGTGTGTGTGTGTGTGTGTGTGTGCGCGGTGTGCATGTTCACATGTTCGTGTAGGTGTGAGTGAGTGAGTGAGTGAGTGAGTGAGTGAGTGAGTGAGTGAGTGTGAGAGAGAGAGAGAGAGAGAGAGAGAGAGAGAGAGAGAGAGAGAGAGAGAGAGAGAGACAGAGGCGAACACCCATCCTGACTTTTAAGATAAAAGAGATAGAAGAGATTAGATAAGAAAAAAAGGTGAAATACTGGATCCAAGTTGTTTGGGAACAGTGTGACATAGGTACGGCAGTAGGTTGATGGAGTTTGGTGGAGCAGTGTTTAAAGAATACAGTAAAATAAGTTGTGATGAATATTTTGAGAGTAAAAAAGAAGATTCAGCAAAGAAGAAAATGTCAGTGTGGGGATGGCACGGAATAGTGAGAAACACAAATGTACACACACAAAACTACAACAAAAAAGACTTGCTACTGTGATATGCTTCCATAAATTATAAAAAGAAGATATTTGTATTATAAACTTAGCGGTTGAAAAGCTACTGTTCACTATATGTGAAATGGATTGCTTTAATTCTGCATAAAAAGAGAAGAGAGCAAGCATTACAAATATTTGAAGTGCTGGCACATATTGTAAAGTGCCAATTTCCTAAAGGACTAACTTAGTCGTATGCAAAACAATATTAAAGGAACATTTTATTTTTATTTTTGGTGTAATCTTTGCTCTTAGGATAAAGGATAACAAATTGCTACAGGTTAAATGTTTACAGTAGCAATAAGCATTTTAGTATTTTGTTACATATGTGCCATGCCCCAAAACTGGTTGGCCTGCGGCAGCTGTATTTTAGTGTCTTTTATGGGAGTCAAAAGACGGTGTGCCAAATTTGTAGAGGATTGGCTCAAATGTCTGACTGGTTGGCCATTATAAGTTCCCCTTGTTCACATTTGCCATGAAATGAGTGTGATGAGATTTGGACAAATATATGCTGCAGCACTTTAACTCACAACATTAAAACATACAGTACAGCTGCAGCAATGATGAATGGGCCACTAATGGACACACACACTCACACACACACACACACACACACACACACACACACACACACACACACACACACACACACACACACACACACACGTCAACCCCCACCTCCTGTGCCAACCCCCCTGTAAAGTTGACCCTTACTATCCCCCTTCCCAAACACGCAGCGCTTATATTAATATTTATTACACGCCTACACAGCCAGTTGCTATTGTTAATATTGCAGTGGCACTTAGAACAAATGCAATTACCATAGTGAAATCAGAGTTTGACAGTTAATTTTTAACCTTGAAAAGTTAAAATCTCTTACTCGCTTGTTATGCAGCCTTTGACCTCATCAAATGTCTTCATCAGCAGGTGAAGGTTGCTTGGTTGTCATGGAACTGCAGATGTTCAGAGCTAAATATCTGAAAGTGTCAGAACTTACAATAACAAACACTGCTGATTTTGCGGTGTAGCACAATGGCTCAATGATGCTCTCCACATCAATTATTATCTAACATGTTGAAATATACTTAAGAAATACATTATGTTAAATATGTCTACACCATGTATAATCCAAAAGAATTTGACACTGGCCATCTTTTTTTTGGCATATAAAGCAGACTCATGCTGTAAAAACAACACCCAGCCCTAATAACAGTAAAGACATTCAGTAACAAATAGCACACAATGCCTTTCCAGCATTTTACAAATCTCTGTGTTGTTTCCCCAAAGAACTATTACGCCAGGGACTATAAACTACATGCATTTAGAGACCATTATACGAGTAAATAGAACAACACACACACACACACACACACACACATACGTATGCAGGCATATTCACACATACACATGACCACACACAAAAATGTTGAGGACACTGAAATTATGATACATTTGTATGTGTGTTATGTTTATGCTGTGCTATGCTTTGGCTTACATAAGAGTTTTTAGTTGTTTTTCAGCATCATTCACTGCCGATGCCAATACAGAACTGTGAACGTGAGTGTCCGCCTTTTTCACCTCGAATTTATTACTATTGGGTGGTTTGCCATGACATTTTGTACAGATATTCATGGTCCCCAAACGATCCACTGACATCGGGTCCAAACTTTAGTTAATAACCAAATACCTTTTATAACTAACGGCATTTATATGCAAATAGCAAATGTTAGAATACTAACACACTAAACTAAGACAGTGAACATGGTAAACATTATACCTGCTCTTCATCAACATGTAAGCATTATCACTGTGAGCATGTTAGCATGCTAACGTTAACATTTAACTCCAAGCACCACTGACCAGACCTATCTCCACAGTGCTGTGGAGTAAGGTCTGGCTACACCACACATACATTCTAGTGGTTTTGGGAAGGAACTTGTTTTAGTGGAACATTTGCACCCCGCAAAAGAAAACGCAGCATACAATATTAAATGAAGAATTGTTCACACATATAGTTATGATATAGTTTTGCTGTTGTTAAACGCGGCCCCCTATCACTTCAATTCGTCGAGAATGTTCCCTGTTTTTGGATTCTTCGTTCATCGTGGAGGCATCGTGGAGTTTTCTTCGATTATTCAAAGCAAGTGAGTAATTAATATACAAATGATCATTTTGGTGGTGAAGTATTCTTTTTAAGACAGTGAGAAACAGAGGGAGGAAAGAACAACATCTGAATTACTTCTTGTTTCTTGTGAAATATATTTTGAGTAGGAGGCTGATACCATTAAGAAAATGACGTGCATATGCTTGCACACACACACACACACACACACACACACACACACACACACACACACACACACACACACACACACACACACACACACACACACAGATGCATCTGCTCCACTCCAGATGTTGAGAGTATTTTATTTCAGTGAAGGTAGTGCAGCCTCACATCGGAGAGGAGATAAATCACAGCCCCTGGACAGCAGTGAAGACACTTTTAGAGGCATTTGTTCACCCACTGCGTTCACTTTGTTCACATATGGCAATATTCACAGATGCTGTTTGGAATGACACTCATATACAGAGAGCAGAAGGACAGGTAGTACACAGGGCCACTTATTTCCAGTGCTACTCATCAAATTTTATTTTCTGCTCTGGAGAAAATTAAATGGAAATGTTGTACCACATAAAAGACAAGACGCTTGTGCTGTCTCTAAAAGTTGAATTCAATTCAATTCAGTTTTCTTTATAGTGTCAACTCGTAACAGAAGTTATCTCAGGACACTTTACAGGTAAAGTAGGTCTAGACCACACTCTATAATTTACAGAGACCCACAATTCCCCCCAAGAGCAAGCATTTGGTGCAACAGGCTCGACCGGTTGGGTGAGAAAGAAAGAGAGAGAGAGAGAGGAGAGAGAGAGAGAGAGAGAGAGAGAGAGAGAGAGGAGCACCCATGCTGACTTTTAAGATAAAAGAGATAGAAGTGATTAGAAAAGAAAAAAAGGTGAAATACTGGATCCAAGTTGTTTGGTAACAGTGTGACATATGTACCGCAGTAGGTTGATGAAGTTTGGTGGAGCAGTGTTTAAAGAATACAGTAAAATAAGAGAAAGAGAAAGATTTTTGGATTTTTATAAAACCTTTTTTTTTTTTTTGTCAAGAGAAAGAGAAAGAGAAAGAGAAAGAGAAAGATAAAGAGAAAGAGAAAGAGAGAGAGAGAGAAAGAGAGAGAGATACAGAAATACGACTATAATAGTTATAGCATTGAGTATAATAGATTGACATGATGAACAGTGGCAATTTTGGTAAAAGTAAATAAAGAAATGAAAGTCATGGAATTATCAGATGTACTGTCCATGGTGAAGTGACAGGTGTGAGAGTGATGTTGGGTTTGCTTGTCACCCTCTACATTTTCCACTTATGCAAGGGCACAACTGAGTTACTGTTTTCAAAATTTCACACACACTGTATATCCTACAACAGTGGTTCCCAACCTTAAAGGAACATCTACCTGTGACCCCTATCCCAGGTTATGGCCATGGTTTTATTAGTAACTCAAGGTTTTTTAGAGGGCCTGTGAGGTGAATGTATCTAATACTTCACAAGAAGATAATGCTTATTATGTGTAGAATATGTTTTTCTTATCCTTGTTACCCCTCACAACATCCCATATAAATTAAAAGATATATGATTTCAGTGTGGACGTTTAACATTTGGTTCTACATGATAATACTGTATATGACAGTTAAGGTTTTTATAAAATACCCGACACTCAACCCCATGCATTTCCACACATGTATGCAAGTAAATGATGAAGTCATTTATTAAGACAAAACTTGATTGTACTGTAGGGCCGTTTTCACTGAGGTCCCTTACAATAATTATAATCATAGTAAGTTATTTTAAATTGAAAATGACAGGGACGTTTGGAGGGATCAAGAATAACAAAAACTGTAATGCAACAAAAACTGTGAAGTCATTTTAAATAAATGATATGAGGTTGTCTACTGTCTATGTACTTATCTCCATAAAATCACACTGGGTCATTCATGGCCACGAAGATGAATTTTATCACTGACATGATCAAAAGAAATTGGCACTCGTCTGACTGTGTTCTTGTTCTTCTCTTCTGGCCAACATCATAGAGATCCAAAATATATTACCGCCTCTATTGGATATTAGCCTGCATGAGACCTTCATTCATGTGGGGGATTCAAAATCACCATTTGTGGCTATGTGAATGGCAGCAGTTTCCTGGCCTTGACCACTAATGTAGTCGTTTCTCCTCTCATCTTGATATGGAGCCTTTTTGAACAGAGAGGTGTCATCAATCATGTCTTCAAATGTGGTCACTCTCTTACACACACACACACACACACACACACACACATACACACACACACACCAACATATGCAAAAACCTATGTGGTCTAAAAAGTGAAATGAAATGAAACGATTAAAAGAAATGTGTATGGGCATTTCAGTGTGTTTTAAAGGAATAAGCTATACTTTAGAATAATAAGAATAAGTAAAGACTGTTTAAGCACTCTGTATAGTATGTCTGATTAAAGTGCTTAATAAAGATGGGAGGGTCATCTTTGGAGCCCACTATTAAGAAACTCAACTCATCAATTATCAATTAGAGTATTACATTATATGGTCTCTGGCAGTCTGATGTGTGTTCTGGGCTCCACAGGTCTGATGTGTGTTTTGGTCTCAACAGGTCTGATGTGTGTTCTGGTCACCGCAGGTCTGATGTGTTCTGGTCTCCACAGGTCTGATGTGTGTTCTGGTCTCCACAGGTCTGATGTGTGTTCTGGTCTCCACAGGTCTGATGTGTGTTCTGGTCTTTGCCAGTCTGTTGTGTGGTGTGATGTGCGTTCTGGTCTCTGCCAGTCTGATGTGTGTTCTGGTCTCTGCAAGTCTGATGTGTGTTCTGGTCTCTGCCAGTCTGATGTGTGTTCTGGTCTCCACAGGTCTGATGTGTGTTCTGGTCTCCACAGGTCTGATGTGTGTTCTGGTCTCTGCCAGTCTGATGTGTGTTCTGGTCTCCACAGGTCTGATGTGTGTTCTGGTCTCCACAGGTCTGATGTGTGTTCTGGTCTTTGCCAGTCTGTTGTGTGGTGTGATGTGCGTTCTGGTCTCTGCCAGTCTGATGTGTGTTCTGGTCTCCACAGGTCTGATGTGTGTTCTGGTCTTTGCCAGTCTGTTGTGTGGTGTGATGTGCGTTCTGGTCTCTGCCAGTCTGATGTGTGTTCTGGTCTCTGCCAGTCTGATGTGTGTTCTGGTCTCTGCCAGTCTGATGTGTGTTCTGGTCTCCACAGGTCTGATGTGTGTTCTGGTCTCCACAGGTCTGATGTGTGTTCTGGTCTCCACAGGTCTGATGTGTGTTCTGGTCTTTGCCAGTCTGTTGTGTGGTGTGATGTGCGTTCTGGTCTCTGCCAGTCTGATGTGTGTTCTGGTCTCTGCCAGTCTGATGTGTGTTCTGGTCTCTGCCAGTCTGTTTTGTGGTCTGATGTACGTTCTGGTCTCTGCCAGTCTGATGTGCGTTCTGGTCTCTGCCAGTCTGATGTGTGTTCTGGTCTCTGCCAGTCTGTTGTGTGGTCTGATGTGTGTTCTGGTCTCTGCCAGTCTGTTGTGTGGTCTGATGTGTGTTCTGGTCTCTGCCAGTCTGTTGTGTGGTCTGATGTGTGTTCTGGTCTCTGCCGGTCTGATGTGCGTTCTGGTCTCCACAGATCTGCGTATACATTTTGTCTGCATTGGACTTGGAGGGAAGGCTGAGCTTTCTTTGTTTCTCATTCCACCCGCCATTTGTTTAGGATGCCTTTAATCATATAAATCTTTTTGTGCAACATAATACATAAATAATTAGGTAATAGGTAAGTCCAAAAAAAATTTGGATATAAAACTCTGCTGTCGGCCTCTGAAGACACTCTGCTTGTATAAGAGCCAGTGAATGAGCACCATCTGCTGGTCTGGTGGAAGTATTGCCATTGACTTGGAGATGTGTGACTCAAACAACAGATGGGACCTGCACTCTGTTGTCAATGGACATGCGAGTATCCGGCAAAGCGATGTTAAACTCCATCATTACACAACTTTCATGTTTGAATGACCAAAGTAACTCAAAATAATAATATTTCTGTTCTGACCAGACCTTTTATATCAAATACTTTCCATCAGGGCATTTCAGCCATCTTGCAAGCATTACAGTAGAGTAGTTTTTAATGCTGTAATATACACGTTTCAAAGGACTTTTTCTTAGTTGAAGCAATGATGCAGCTCCACCATAAGATGATTTGAAAATGATGATGGCTGCATCAATCTCTCTTTTACATTTCCAGGATGCATAGAGCACAGAGACAGGTGCTTTTCTTTTTGAATATAGAACAAAAATCTTTCTGTTGACATTGTAGGAGTCATTCTGCAGAACGCAAAATGTTACCATAATTCCTTAGTGCCAATTGGACTGCCCAGAAATGTCATGAATCAGACAAAATCCCTCCGTATGTCCCATTTACTTCTGACGTAAATGTTTGAGCTGGGCTGAAGCGAGGAAACTTGCTGCTTAATTATTAAAAGTGTGTGCTGTCTGCTCCGAGGGGGAGATATTCTCTGGACATGATGTGACTGACCTTGTTGCTTTCAACCCATTCACACTACCGCCTTGCTTCACTGGTGGATGTCACAGTGTCACCCACAGGGATGAGGGAGAGAGAGAGAGAGAGAGAGAGAGAGAGAGAGGTGGTTGGTACACATTCCTACACTGGTTGCTACTTACAACTTCTGCATTTACACACACAATACCCCCCCCCCTAAAAAAAAAACAACTCACACATACACACACACGCACAGCAAATCGCAGCATCCTCACATATAGATCTCTGGCAAAGCCAAAGCGATGCAACTGCTTCTCCATTGTCGGACCCCTTAACTCCCTCCCTCTTCCCCTCTTTCTGTCCTCACTCCCCCCAATCTCTACCCCAATGCCTGCTAGCTGGCCCCGCTCTTTTCTCCTGGTTGTCATGGAGACAGCTAACAAAGCCATCACTTTTACCAATTTCCTCAGAGACAGGTGCTGGCACAATGACTGCTTCCTTGCCGGCTGAAAGGGGAAGGGGCAAGAGGGGTCCATGGGAACTCCAGGCGGACACTCTGAGGGTTGTCCAAGTGTCCTCCTCCCCAGGCCTTGCCGAGAAAAGAAGGCTAATTTGTTGTCCCTGTTTTCCCAGGGAGGGGGGATGCAGGAGGAAGGAGGAGGGGGGAGAGAGAGAGGCTGGGGGTGGAAAGAGGGTGAGCGAGCAAGAGAGAATGAGGCAGAGAAAGAGAGAGAGAGTGTGTATGCAAAAAGGGTGTCCACCAGTTTTCAAAACAGACCGCCTAATATCAGTCTCCTCTCGCTTTCTCCTGCCAATGGGTGGCAAGGTCCTCCTCCTTTCTCCCCTTGTTTCTTCATCTCCTCTCTATTCTCCTATTCTCCTGCTACAAGTCTTTGGGCCTGGAAACAATGGCGAGTCATGGCATCATGACTGCAAGATGTTTCAATTTAGCTTTCAGCAAGCGTTCACTTCCCTCTCCGTGTGTGTGCGTGTGTGTGTGTGTGTGTGTGTGTGTGTGTGTGTGTGTGTGTGTGTGTGTGTGTGTGTGTGTGTGTGTGTGTGTGTGTGTGTGTGTGTGCATTGTAATGTTTAGTGACAAATAAGATAAGCAGTTAAAAGAACACCAAGTATGTGTTGACAAAAAACAAACTTGTTCATGGCCATAACAATACATTTTACAACTGATACCCCTTACTGGTAATCATATGAAGGAACTGCAAATCTATATTGCAAATCATCATATATGCTATTGTACAACTTTTGACAATCAAACTGTTCTTGACAATTGTTCACTTCCCTCATTGATATTCATCTTTAATACCACTGAGGCAAGCAAGGCTAACATCTAAGTTAATATTCAGTGCTGTAAAGAAAATGTGTACATTTTGTTTTACATCTCCACTTGATAAGATGATGTTTTCTTTAAGTCATTGTTTACTGGTTTCTTTCAGAGCCTGGCTGACCCTCTGAAAGAAGGGCTGTCTGTTGGCACAACTACAAAGTATTTACTGCCCCTCTAGGGAGAGAAGCCATGGACTTTAAGTTTGAGGGAGGTGTATTATGTGTGTCTGTCTGTGCATGTGTGTCTGTGTGTCTGCTTATGAAGTTGTGTGAGTTTGTGCATGCGTGTGTGGGAGCTCTTGTTTGAATAGACCATACAAGCGTTTTGTTGGTGGCACAATACTCTTTGAGGCAGCATGTGAAGCACTTGCCTTCTGTAAAGGACATGCCATTCAGCTGCAAAAGACCCCAACGACTGTTGTATTGGCCGTGTGTGTGTGTGTGTGTGTGTGTGTGTGTGTGTGTGTGTGTGTGTGTGTGTGTGTGTGTGTGTGTGTGTGTGTGTGTGTGTGTGTGTGTGGGTGGGTGGGTGCACATCAAGCTTTGAGGCCCTGTGATTGATAAATAGGTGATATTTCCAAGGTGTTGCTGTAATAGATTCATGACAAAATATACAGTAGAAGCTTAATGGATGGATAAATGGACTGATCAAATGTTAAATTGACTGGTATGAATTACATTTGAATCTGAAAGTTAATCTGATATCTGAAATTCAATTTATTGAACTAAAGTTGCTGTATGAAAGATAATAAGATAAATTAAAAGAAGGGTTAATCATTATGGTTTACTTTCCCGTAATAGTTTTTTTTTGTAATGTAGTGCAAATACATTGTAACTTGTTTCTCATGTCAACATTGAAACATGCAACTTTCATAAATTATTATTTAAGGTTATTTATTTAAAATGAATAAATAACTGTAGAACATAGCTCTGTAACTGAAATGAGATCAAGTTTTGGCTGTATTATTTATTATTTACTTCCTGAAACTAAATTGGGCTTGACATCCACCTTGGTTCCCTGATTGTTGTCATTCATCTACGTTTGTGGAACTGATAACAATAGGTTTTCAGTTTATTACATATTAAGATGATTAATGCATGACATAGAATACAATTTTGGTGACTAACTGTAACTCTTTCTTTGTTAGTTTACATGTCAAAGTGTGCCTTGCTGTCTGCCACAGTGCCTTATATTCAAACTATCCCTCAGGGGCACCAAACTTTCAAACCTACACAGTGGCTTTACTATCTTAGCATTACTGTATAAAGACTTTCACTCCTGCAGTCATTATTTCCTCCTAGTGTCATTCTGTATAGAAATGGTTTTTCTCAGGTTTTTATTCAGATATATACTGTTTTCAGATAAAATTCAGGTTTGATACCTCCTTATATTATTAGTAATAATGTAAGATTGATGAACTTCCAAATGTGACATTTGAGCAGGGTGCCATGACGTTTACATCTTGGTTGCCATAACACACTGCTGAACAGCAGGAAGTGTTTCAGCTGTCAGGGAAATCCTCAAGTGTCATACTCAGATCTATGTTTAGCATCCATTACCCACCTTTCCTGTGACGAGAGAACTGAAATACCGGACTCTGGGGTGAAACAGGGCCAGGGAGATGAGTTCAACATGAGCAAAGAGTTTTCACAACAGAGACAACCCAGACCCATCCTTTGGGTTTTCAGATTGATAGAAACTAAATATAAAACCCAAGTGTCAAAGCAAGATGATAATATAAGTTATTTTTTTATTTATTTCAACCTTGTTATTACAGGCAAGTCATTAAGAACAGGTTCTTATTTACAATGGCGGCCTGACAAGTGGCGTAGCCACTTGGGGAAAGGGAAGGAGGGCTAGAAAATAAATACATTAGAAATACATACAGTTTAGGAATTACATAAAATACAATTTGAAATACTACACAGACAACAGTAAACACTCATCACGAGATAAGTGTACAGATACATGGGTGAGTAAGAGAGGTTGAAACCATTCAAATATTTAGCTGGAAAAATGATTATGTAGAGAAGCAACTGCATATGTCCGTGAACAAGGATGATATGATGGTTTTGAAGGATGAAATATAAATTTGTTTGTCCCGTTTGTTCCATCTTTTGCAGAGCATTCCAGTCGCAATGGAGCGGCAGCAGATCGAAAAGATGCGAGACCAGAGGCAGAGTTGGTTTTGGGAATGCTTGATAGACCTTTTTCACGGCAGACATGTTAACATGTCATAGTAGGAAAAGCACAGGTGTATTCAAAACCATTAATGATGGCTGCATTCCACTTAGGAGAGGCCCTGGTATTGTGCATGCTGACTCACTGAAATAGCTTACTGGGACACTTGATGGAATTGAGCCATCGTTAAGGTTATCAATTTCAGCTGTGCTTTTCCTACTATGACAAGTCAAAAATGTCTGCTGTGAAAAAAGTCCATTGAAGATGAAGACTTTGGCTGCAGCAGGTGACCTAAGTAAGGAGGCGATCGGCCAAGAACGGTCTTGTAAATGAAAGTGAACCGGTGAATCTTACGGTGAATGTGAAGGGAGGGCCAGTTGACAGATGAATATAGGATGCAGTGGTGTCTATTAAGGGGACATTTGTGGCAAACCTTATAGCAGAGCGGTAAAGAGTGTTGAGTTTTGATAGAGTGGTCTTGCAAGCAATTCTGTATATAGTGTCACCGTAATCTAACATGGGTAGAATTGTCATTTGAATGAGAGTGAGTTTGGGTAGAAGTGGTGAAAGGGGAGCGGTTACTGTAAAGGAAACCGAGTTTGACCTTGACCTTAGACTGCAGCTTTGATATGTGGATGGAGAAGTATTAAGATAAAAAAAAATCAATTGTAATTGACAGGTTAAAAATAAACCGAACCAATCAGAAGAAATTCTTCAGATAAAAGTTAATAAAATTGAGATGAATACTGAATTGGTTAACCTGAAATCCTCAGGCACTCAGAGGGTCATGGACTAAAAAGGGCCGGTCACCCCTTCATGATTTCTGTGAATCATTTTGTATCCTGTTGCCAGGAGGTGGGTTTGTTTGGCAAGGTTGAGTCATTTCATAATAGTGGAAATAGTCATGCATCATAAATATGTTGAGCACTTCCCTTTATAAGTTTATATGTGGGAGGGTTGCCATTACATAATATGCCTTATTATTTACAAATGACCTTTTGGACCTCTAATTATTTGATACATAATATTTCAATTATGTCCAGTAGATGTCAGCAAAACACCAATAAAGAAATGTCTCACATCAGAGAGGAAGCCACGTGCCCCACAGCAGACGCTGAACATGATTGACTATTGACTGTGATTAATGATAATGTATTATGGTGCGTTCTTTTTGTCCACCGAAGTCGTTTTACGAGTTGTTTTCCGGAGTTACGACCTGGAAGTTGCAAAAAGAACGCCACCGAGGTCGTATTTACGACTCGTCAAGTCGTCTGAACTCAGAGGACCCCGGCTCACTTTCAAAGATGGCTACATCGTGCATCACACGTAGTAAACATTGTGGTTATCTACAATTTTAAGCACTTTTGTCTTTGTTGTAACCAAATGAAGAAGTCGTACACATAGCGCTGTATACTGCTACCTATAGGCATGTCGCTACAGTCTTATTAGGAGTTAAATACCGCCTGATTAGTTATTTTGTAGCTTGTGCAGCTGAAATTGGCTAGAGACGCTCGGTTGCTATATGAAAACAACAGCTTTAAGCCGAGTCTTGAGCAGAAAGCAGAGCAGTAGCCTAACGTTAATGTTAATCAAAACGTAATTTTCATGTATCAAACTGTGAAAATATATGTGTGTAATATGTCAATAACTGGGTGAATAGAATCCTAAATCTTACTAAAAATGTTACAAAAATCCATCTTTTCTCCGACTCGTAGTATTGTGTGACAAAAAGAATGCAACAACCCGCGGTTATTCGTTTTTCGACGTGGATGTGACGCCACGCTCGAGCTACTAGTCGCGATTACAAGACAAAAAGAACGCACCATTACTTATTGTCACAGTTACAATGGGTTGTTATATTACAAAATGGCGATATTTTCATGAACATCATTTAAAACCTTTATAATAGTTCCTGTTCAAGCTTGATAAAGGCATGTTCTGCAGTGTGAAGTCTCCAACAGTGAATCTCAGTCTGCACCTGCAAACTATAAGCCTAATATGTTTCACCTCTAACTGGAATCTTACTGCCACAGTATTATATTCCAAAACTGTGGTGAATGTGGTGTAAGATTGTCTTTAAAAAGCACTTGTCTTGAAATATTATTAGTCTAAATAAGTTTTCACACGTCCATTCCCGTTGATTGACAAAAATCAAGTCATAGCTGTATTGTCTCAGACAACAGCAGCTTGTTTCAGCTTAAGCTGCTGTTCTCTTCCAAATATTAATTTAATGATAACTAATGGGACATATCATTAAAATATGAGCTGCGCATAGTGTTTTGTATTCTGGCCATGACTTTATAGTGGTTATTATGGACCAGCTGCATAATGCTGCACAGCACGAAGGCACAGAGGAAACTAACACACACACACACACACACACACACACACACACACACACACACACACACACACACACACGTTGTGTTTGATTTATTTTCAAAGGAACTGCTTCAGGCTTTTTTTTTGTAATGTAATGTTGACTTCCTATGGTCTTTAGAATAACATCTTTTTCTCCATCAGGGGGGAGCATTGTGCAAGTAATGTCTGCCCAAGAGTATTTTGTGAGTGCATCCATCCCCTTGTCTCTGTCTCACTCCCTCCTCTATTGAACTGTAAATTAATCTGTTTATTAGCTTTCCAAATGAGAATAGTGAAGTGACAGTGAGTTGGTCTGATGTGAAGACAATACAGTGTTGGATTTGTGACCAACAATACTCCTGTGTGCAAAACCTGACTCTTTTGGCTGGTTTACATCCTCTGCTCCTCTGCAGCTCTTGTTCCAAAAATGTTTTATTCGCTCCAGTGATCCAGAACCCGAAAGGGCCAAACAGTGATAGCTGTGACCAGCTGTGACCATCTACTGTAAGATGTTGTTGATCTGCCTGACACAACCGGCACTGAAACATATATCACATCATCAGGTAGGCTACTATATCATTATTTCCTCTATTTCTTCTCTTCATGTGTTTTACTATAATGAGGGTCTCATAAACGTTGGCCTACATACACAGTTTGCATGCTAAATCACTCTCAGGAAATTCATATTCAGCAGTTCACTGTTTTCACTGGCTGACCAGACAAACACTAATAAATGCAAAGGTGGAGAGGGATATACAGTACAAATACTAAGTGCAGATTTACTACATATGTACATAATGCTCATGGTTGTGTGAGAAAAGAAGATTATCACAGTTAATATCAGGGTCTCCTCCTACTTCTCTTATGTCAACTGCATGTTCTCTCCCTATTCCGCTTTGAAGAGTTACACACTAGTGTATTGTCCTATTTGGACTCAAAAAGAGCAAAAGCGGAGCCATTTCATTATTGTCCTTGTGCACTTGTGTCACTGTAATAACCCCTCTCCTTCCTCTGCTCTGACCCTGGAGAGGGATTCACAGACACAGACAGCGGGAAGCTAAAATAGCAGCTTTCAGTCAGTCACCCACTCCGGAGATTATCCGACTGTTGCCATGCAGGACAAGGCAGACGTGGAGTGAACAGGGACACACAAACACTCTCTTCTCAGCAATATATTGTATGCAAAATGAATCCTCTCGCTCACTCTTTAAACATATTCATCTAAGTATCAACATACTATTATATTAAAAACTGGATTTTGTTGTGTTGGTAGATTAAAAGTGACTGAAGTTAGAAATGGCAGCAGTTCTATTTATGTTAAATTGGCAGTTTGGTACATCCAGATGCGTTCACGCCTGCAGTTTAATCTGCAGACTTACTGTGCCTTGTGGTGATGCAATCGTGATGCGTTACCCTTTAAATATGGACTGTTGTATGTCAAATTTGCTTTTTCCTCTGCCCTTAATCTTTTCATATCCTACGTCAATGTCCTCCTTTAGTTATGCATTGTTCTATTCTAGTAAGATACACAGCAGGCGAGGGATCCGAACAGAGGCAAGCTATAATAGATAAACACAGAGACTGTCTCAATACTTGTAGAGACTATAAGTGCTGCAAATGTTTCAGGCATATATAGTAAGTGGGCGAAAGGAACACACTTGATTTTTTTTCTTTACAGGTGCTCACAGAACTGTACAGTTTAATTGTGTGTACAGTAGGCTTGCATAAATAAAACTGGCCTGCAATGTTTTTTTTTTCCCATTTGCAGAGTTGAGTTCAGATAGACACAGATAGCCTGAGAGAGGTGGACTTCATTTTCTTTTATCTTGGTGGTGGTCAGTGATAATGGATTCAACGCTAAAAAAAACATTTTGAAACTATCATAGACTTCTATTGTAGTTGCTCGCTCTCGCCTTTCACGGGTCCATGGCATAGACCGTATATAAGAAGGTACATGCATGTACCGTCAGGGTACCGTTCATCCATGCATGGTACGGTAAACATTTGCATGGCAACAGCGACTTAGACCAAACAATGACGTCGTCGTAGCGCTTAGAATTGTGGGTAGTGTTATTTAATAAAATAACTTTTTGAAAAATAACAAGACAAATTATTCTTATTTTATTATCATTAGGGCCCGAGCGCCGACAGCGGCGAAGGCCCTATTGAAACTGAAGGAATTATTGTTTCTTTCTTTTTCCCGTCAAATGAATTGCCTTTTTGAGGGGCTTAACATATTCAAAAACTCACCAAATTTGGCGGTCGCATCAAGTCTGGTGAAAATGTACGTATTTTAAGGGTTTCGCGAATAGCCACACAAAAATGGCTCTCTAGCACCCCCTAGAAAGTTAAACAATTTTTGCCCCTGCAGTGCGTTTAATGTAGACTCACGAAACTTGGTACACATATGTAGCATGTCAAGATGTACAAAAAACTTCATTAGAGCCATACCCATGAAGTGAGGACATATAAGTGAAATATAAGTGACAGAAGGATGGAGGACCATGTTTTTGTTAGAGAGGAGGAAAGAAAGACGGATTAAAGAACACATGTGGGTACAGAAGGTGAACAGGCAGAGTGAGTAACTGCCTAAGACTGGATGCGCCTATAAAAAGACATACAGTGAGTCACTCATAACAACTAATAGGTCAAATAAATCTTCTAATATCTTCTTTTATATACTGCAGAGAAACAATGTTGACCACGATACATGAAATCTTCAGAACAGAATCCAGACCAAAGTCAAACAATTCAAAGAGATGTAGATCAATGCCATAATGGCAAAATGACAAACATTTAAGCAAATCCAGTTTATATTTATGTCAGACAAATAAAGATTATTTCCACTGTTCAAACATGTAGAGTTGCTTCTTTACAGTGTGAGTGGATCACTGCTCATTCAGTGTGTCCAGACAGATGCATGTGTGTGATATTAGCAGGAAGAGTTGTGCTTGACAACAATAAACGCTTCATTCTTCTAGATTACAGTTACATCACTAGCTTGGTTAGCTAACTTCTGTACAAAGGTATCTTAATTCTTTTTTTCCCTTTCCTTTTTTTTACCCTATGGTCTCACTGTTCTACAACATACTTTAGGCCAACCAAGAAACAAGCACAAATGAATAACCAATATACTGTGTTATTGTATTGATGAATACTAATTTAAGAAATACCATTAAAGCAATATCAATCTCTGTTTAGTCTGTATCAACAGGATGCAGGGGATGCTGCTGCTGCAGTGAAGGGCACAAAAGCAAACAGGAAGTCAGTGCTGTGCTGTGCTGTCTGGAAATTTCTGAGAATTTCACTGCTTTATGGTATTCACCACAGTCTTCTGCTGTAATTTGTCAGTTACAGTAGTAGAATCCTCATTTGCATTCATGCATGTCAATGTTCCTCATTTCTTTTAACTTTTCCAGATTTATTCTCACTGATTAGTAATTAGTTTCCCTTTCTTCATATCTGTTCTTGACTATTATTACTGTTGACATATCTCACTCTCTCGGTAACACACACACACACACACACACACACACACACCGGACACAAACACTGCAATCTAGCCGCAGTTGTGATAGATTGATCACTCAGCTGGCTGAGCTCCAACACACTCTCTTTTCTATTATCCCATGACTGCAGCAGTGTGATAGGGATATAGACTGTTTATATGTGAACAGTGTAATGTTGTGATGTCCCCCTTCACTCCCATTGTAAAGTGCCACCATACAGAGTGCTTTATAAAAGCTTCAGATTTGGTCCCACTGCATAAGAGTTGTTGCTTGTTAAGCACTTATCGTGAGATTACGACATCTCAAATCTAGTGCTTGAATACATCCCTGCCAAACGGTGACAATAGGGTTTGTAGTAGAGGAAGTAAAAAAGAGGCTACAGTGCTCTCATGCTTATCTTAGCCTACATCCACTTCATGTTGACTCATTTTTTTTCTCTAAACTGTGATTATATAATACAGCATGCAGTAATTTTGTTGTATTCCGTTATATAATTGTATTAAAGGCCTTTCTACAATGCTCTGGGGATGGTTTAGTCTGCCAATGTGCCAGAATTGTGTTACAACTAAGTACTGCTTTCACAATGCACCATCTGTTTGTCTGTTTTTGGTTACATCCACTTTGTTCATATTTTAAACATTTACATTGTTTAACTATTTAATTCAATGTAGCACATAACGGGTGGACGGAGGTGACTGTGAGATGTGACAGGTGCCACCCCAAGTTCACTTGTTATGTTTGACTCATGGTCCCAACAAAACTGAAGATAGAACCAGAAAATAATGTCACAATTTGGCTGTCAAAACAGACACCATTGTTTCGCACACATCACAGATATGTTGGATATTGAAATCTTTACTATGGCTCCTTCAACGTGGCACTGACCTTATCTTGGTCATGTTACTGTAATTCTACGCACTGAAAATTGCGTTACTGTATAGGTAAACTAATCCTCACAGCGCTAGCACATAGCCTGAACCAATGAGCCACACAGAAACACTCCACTTCTCAGTTTATTTTTCACTCTCTTCAATCTTCCATCTCTTCCTGAGCTTCATCAGGGGAGGACTGGCCTCCCTGTGGGCCGCTGCTAAGAATAATATCATAACAAGATGACTGATAAGTGTGATCTCCAAGTTCGTAAGATGTGTTTGAAACTTCGTTTTAAAGAAACGTATTATATGTCTGCCCAAAATGATCATTTTATTTTGAAGATTCTACACAAAAGATAATGCATTACATCCAACACTTTCCTTTTGTGTGTTGTGTAAGCGGCATGGTCAAATATCCAGGGTGGTTGGGCACCTGGGTGGCTCAGTTGGTAAAACGCGCGCCCACATAGAGGTTTACTCCTCGATGCAGCAGCCGCAGGTCGTCTCCGACCTGCATCCCTTTGCTGTATGTCGTTCCCCCTCTTTCCCCTTTCATGTCTTCAGCTGTCCTACAAAAATAAAGGCCTAAAATGCCCCACCAAAGAAAGGGTGGTTTTCAAATCCCAGACCTCTATGATAAAGCATTATGAATAGAAAATACTGCATTATGACGATATACAAACCCAGTTAATGATAATCAGACACTCTATTTTGTGACTGTTATGCAAGACGTGTCTTTTGTGCTCTGCTGATAGGTAATGCAAGGTGAAATAATGGGCACAGTAAAAGCCTCACCATCAGTTCTGTAATGAAAGCACAGTGTTGTCACTTCAGTGCACACTCACACAGCAGCTCTAACGCTACACTCCCTCTTTATCTCAAACACACAGATACACAAGTGCACAAACACAAGTGTGCTGATACAGTGCATGTATCCACCAATATGCAGACATGCATCTGGTGTCCAAACATACTCAGCAAACTATTGTAAAATCTGCTTTCAGCAAGCAAAGTAATACTCAATTTCAGATGTTTGAGCCTTTGCTGCCGCATAATGGATAAGTTGTTGTCCTATTCACAGAAAAACTCCATTATCCTTCCTTCTCTTTCTGCTGTGATTGTCTCAGCAATAAAAGAAAAGTGACCATACTTTGAGAGTGACATTTGATGTGCAAACTCAAACATGTACCTGTGTTACTGGCCTTTGTACACACACACACACACACACACACACAAACACACACACACACACACACACACACACACACACACAAACACTTAACTGCAGAATATAATTTTCCTTTGTACTGACATATCTATTTGGAGTATCATGTGCCTTGCATATAGTTTCTTTGAAAGTGCAGGGAAACATTCTCTTTCTGCTGTTTCTTGATTACAGATTCAGCCCTTAAGTTACAGTAATTATGCAGTGCATCCGTGAGTGTAATTGTACCAATTCACTGAAATAAACTTGAAGTGGATTTATAGGCTGTGCAGAACTCTTGTTTTGGATGAAGGCTTCGAGGGTGAAATTATGTATCAGCGTGTCAGACGAAAAACTTGTAAGTAAGAGTTTTTATTTTGATCAGCAGCCACCAGGTATTTTTGAGTGTATCCAGTGCCATTTGAAAAAGATTTTAGAGACACAGAAGACCCTAAAGGAGAGACTGTGAGGGCAATTGTTTGGCTCTCTTGAAAACTTCTCCAATCTGTTGAGATTGTGTAATACCAAGAGACAGGGACCCCGCATTCTTATGAATGGGTTCGTACGATATCGTACGAAATGTTATGCCCACTGTGAGCTCTGTGAGCTGTCGGTCGTATCAGCAGTTGGTAGTTGAGTTTAGCCGACAATAGGTTACTTGTAGCCGGTAGCGGTGCGACTCTGTGCCTTGAGCTGAGAATATTTGATATATTTTAATTGTCGTCTTAAAAACGGTAGAAAACAACGGTTTTGCTGGCGATGCGTTCCTAGCGGTGTCTCTCAGTGTGATCGGGGCCTAACTCCAAAGCCCTAGATTTTTTTCATTTTCAAATTTGTAGTCCCAACCGCTGCTGACCCATGTGACATCACTTGAGGCAATTTAGCAGACTTCACACAGCTCCCTCTGGAATCACAGAAGGTTTTATACAACTGTTTTTTACATATGCAGTACTCGCCGATGCCTGTAAACACACTTTGATGTGCAAAATCTGAGTATTTCCCCTATAAATGTCTAAGATGTTGGTACCACGTTTGTCTTTGCAACACCTTTGATATAAATATTACCCAGCAAATACACTTAAGCACATTCTGACAATTGGTGGGCTGCCCCTTTTTGCCAATGAATGTTTTACATTATTCCTTAAATAATCAAATACATTTAACAATAGTTAAAATAATCATAATTTTGAATGGTGCATTTAATACAGTCTATGGTCCTAGACTGTTTTGAAACAATTAAAATACCTGTCTGACAGTCATCTAATAAATCTTGACTATATCAACCATACTTACATTTTACGGTAAATTAAAATCCCACTTTGACTTACTACGAAAACCTCCTCAACACAAAGTGTTTGCCTCCTCAACAAAATGATCGTGTTGGGACAATCAAAGCCACAAATCAACAAACCAAAGTATCTCCGCACGCAACATCTCTTAAAATCTCCTTTTCTAACAAACACACACAAACACACCTCAAAGCTCACAAGGATGTTTATAGCTTAGTTTTGGGCGGTTGCTCTCTGTTTCCCTTCTAATCTCATTGTGTCTCTGCTGGCCTCTGATCTTTGGCATTTTCAACATTCCAGCCATCTGCTGGTCTCTCATTTGCCTGGCAGCACCCCAGCAGCACTAAACTAAACAGACTGCTTGCAACCTCAGCTTTTATTTCTCTGGCTGTCTGTCTCTCCTCAGTCAGAAATAAAGAAAGAAAGAAAGAAAGAAAGAAAGAAAGAAAGAAAGAAAGAAAGAAAGAAAGAAAGAAAGAAAGAAAGAAAGAAAGAAAGAAAGAAAGAAAGAAAGAAAATTCTTGTTGAACCCCACTCCCAGTATGATAGCTCTAACAAAAAGACAGTTTCATCAACACATTCCATTGCGTGCTGTGATAACCACAGATAGTGATGAACAATCATGCGGTGGGCACGATGACATGTCAAACTGGAGATTTATTTTGCCTGTCTTGAACCAAAGGAGCACTGTTTCACGGCCACAGACATCATTGTTTTCCTTAACACCATATCAATCTGAAAGTGTGTGTGTGTGTGTGGGGGGCAACGCAATAGTTGAATATTACTTTTTATGGGTCACCACTACACACATTAACATTACAAAAAGGAGTGATGAGCAATGAAAACGTAGCTGTAATGTCAGACATTTTCCATTGAGAAAGGTTATGTTTGTTTCCTCTCTGGTTTATTAAAAGTAGAATGCAATGCTGTGGTTTAAAAGGCAGGATGTTAGAAGGTCAAACAGTGGTTCTATCACTTTCACAATCTCTCCCCTTGTTTGCTTTTATGTTTTCTCTCACTTTCTTTCATTTCTTTTCACTTTTTTTTTCCAGGTCAGAGAACAGCAGATCAGTTTTTGAGGAGAGATCATTTAATTTAAGTTCATATAAATAAATATAAACAAGAAAGCTGCAATGGGACTGCAATGCCCCTTCAGTGTCATGTGAGAGTTTTTGCTGTCTACCTGGTTTACAGGTTACTAATTAGAGTAACTCAGCTCATCTGGGTCTGGTGTGCTGAGGCCTCTTAAACTGCAGTATCTGCTGCGGAGCGTTCTAGCCCACAACTTTAATCTTCTGGTTGCCTCTCACTCTCATCAACCTATTTTTAAATTCCAACCATAGCAGGCAGCTGTTTTCAGAGACATCTCTCTTTGAACCGCTGGACACCACGTGCTCGGCACCAAACAGCAGACAGACAAAGTTGGCAACTAGCTAATGAAGATAGTGGAGCATTTAGTTATAGATATTTCTCTCAGGGGTTAGTGAAGTCCAGAACTTTGATTTCCAATGAATGCTAATGTTGCTCCATGACTGCTGAATGTTTAAATAGTTTGCCAAGGTGAATGTGTTTGCCATAACAACTTTATGAGGTGATAATAATGAAAGTGTGTGTTTACAGCTATTAAACTACTCCCACGTAGCCAAGACATCAAAAGAAATTGAAGTTCTGTATTATAAAATATTTAATGAGTAACAATGACAAAAGCATATTTCAGTAGCTTGCCAAAGTTTTAGTAAACATCCATTTACACACTGTCCTAAAGATTGGCTTATCTGAGGCACCTAAATGACAGTACTCTGACTGTTTTATCTGGCAATAATTGCTAGAAATGCTTTCAAAGGTCAATCTTCAGGGGAGTTTTTACAGGGCAATATTTGAATAACATGTTTTATAGTGATAGGTTCAAGACAACAAATACACACACACACACACACACACACACACACACACACACACACACACACACACACACACACACACCCCATGCACCGTCTAACAGTTACTAAATCCGACCACAGGAGCATCACACGGGACATAGTTAGTGACATCCTTTGTGCTGTTTACAACAGGCTGCAAACTCCCTGCAGTCCAACAAGGTGTTCATGTTTTTGCACTTTATTTTTTTTTATTTATTTTTTTTGCATATTAGACTGAGTTAACATAACATGAGTGTACTTTTTTGAAAGAGAAAGTGAGAAAGATAGAGGAAGAAGAATGACAAAAAAGAGGTCAAAAAGCAACAACAAAAAAGAGACTCAAGGCAAAAAAATAGCACCTATTTACAAGAATCACTTACAATGATGTGAAATGTGAGACGGAGAGAGTCAGACTGAGAGGAAGACAGAAAGAGAAAAAAGAGATAGACAAAAAGATAAAGCGAAGGAGGGAGAGGAAGAGAGGGAGGGGAAAGAAAGGGCTGGGGTTTCCTTGCCTCTCCTTTCTGCAGTCTAATCAAGGTAATGACGCAGGCACAGGAGATAATACTAAACACATATGCATACAGTACACAACCACTCTCTCTCTCACACACACACACACACACACACAGCAACGCAATGCAATTGCCCCAAACCGTCACACAGCATTTCGCAAACCGCCCACGGCTGCTGGGCTGCATCACTCTCTCCCCTGCTTTCTCCTTCTCTCAGGGCATGTTCCCTCACATCTGTCTGGGTCTCATTCTTTCTCTTTTTTTCTTTTGTTCTCTCTACCTCTTTCTCTCAATCTGCTGCTTCTTTTATTCCTTCCTTCCCTTTTCGTCCATCACAGCATTCATTTATTTTTCATGAGCTCAGCCCTTTATAAAACCACTTCCGGTAAATGGATTGTGTGTGTGTGTGTGTGTGTGTGTGTGTGTGTGTGTGTGTGTGTGTGTGTGTGTGTGTGTGTGCGTGTGCGTGTGTGCGTGTGTGCGTGCGTGCGTGTGTGTGTGTGTGTGTTTACTTACTTAATCCTTATAAATCCCTTTTGCTCTGAGATGAAAGATATTCATTGCAGATGAATCATCTACGATTCTTGAAGGCATGTGTGTGCCAACATGCCGTGTTTGCAGACCTGTACACCTCAACCATCCTTCACTACATCCTTGACCTCAAGGCATTAGCATGAAAATTGTTCCCTAGTTTCTACTTTACAACTTTAAAAAGTCAGCAGTAGACAAACTTTCAATCAACTAATGGAGGTAACATTAGCTTAATTAGCAGAGGCTATTGTAAAAACAAAACACAGTTTAATGGATACATTTTTTTTCTTTGTTTGACATCCTGGGTGATGAAAGGATTTAAATTGAGCAGATATTAGTAATTCATCCTCTGTCCTTGTAAACACATGTACTTATTTAGCTGAGCAGGTACTTCTGTGGTTGTATGTTGACTAGTCTCACTTTGCCGATGGAGGAGAGTCTGGCTACTCCACACAGCATTCGGGGATGGGAGGAAAACGTGCTCTGATATATTGGCATGTCTTTAAGCCAATCACAGTTGTCTTGGGCGGTGCTAAGCCCCGCAGAAAAAAAGGCCGGAAGGAACATGTTTGGGTGGAACATGTGCACGTTTAAAAGTTGTTTTAGTCATGCAACAGAAAACTCAGATTGGACAGATAGTCTAGCTAGCTGTCTGGATTTACCCTGCAGAGATCTGAGAAAAGGTTAACCATAGTCCTCATAAATCGACCGGAGTTTAAAATGCCAACACAAAGGAAGCCCAAGGCAATGGATGTCTGGCCTAATTTAGTGAAATCCGGCGGATTTTCCAGCGACAACGGAGCAATCCCGCAAATGGAACATCAGGGGGCATAGACTATATTTTGACATATAGGGTTTGAACTGATTTGCATGCCTATCTGTGTTTTGGGAGTTGGTGTAAGATTATTTGCGTTTGAATGACACATGGAAACCAAACAGCGTCTGGTTTCCAAAGGTGGGACATTTTGAGGTGGCAGACAAGTCATGTAGTCTAAATGTCTTCTCACATACAATATTTCTTACACTGTAAACCCAGATGTAGTTGTAATTAAACTTTTTAGTGGTCATTCTTTATTCTTTCATGTTTTTTAAAAAAACATATTCATTACTAAATCACATTAGTTGTTTGTAATTATCGGCTTAAGTATGAAGTGTACAGATCATATTAAGCAGAGATAACCAAAGATGTTAAGTTTCTGTATGGGAGGGGAGGGTTCATTTGAACGCAAAGGCTCATGGGAGAAAATATATGTTTTGAATGGTTTCTGTCCTTGTTAAAGTGTGTTTTAATGATGTTCTGTTAATGTTTTGGGTGTGCATTTATGTTATCAGAGTTTTAGTTTTGTATGGGTGATTTAGTGTTGTATGTACATCTCATTGACTGTAAATATTAACAGTCTATGGTACATCTACATTTATTGTTGTACCATGACCGAAACCCGGGTTTGGAATTTTATAATGTTTTATGTGTATTGTCTTTCTGTTCTTCTGGAACAAATGTATTGAATACATTGTTCTTAAAGTCATACTGTAATGAAGGAAAATAAAGAAGATTAATTATATATATATGTATATATATATATATATATATTATATATATATATATATATATATATATATATATATATATATATATATAATTTTTATTTTGTTTATTTTATCCTTTTGTTTTATCAGTATGTTAGTAATGTTGCAACACACACTGTTGGTGTTTTGGGTGTGTCAGTGATGAATCGTTTTTGTGATATGCCTCATATTCTTGCTCATAACATTTACTGTTACCCAGCTGATAAGATTAGAACACGCCAAGATTAAATTTTATGGTACAATTCTCTTAATTATAAAGCCCTTCTTTGAGTGTGCAATACAAATATGAGGTTTCCATTACAGTCATTGAAATGGGCCGGTACGTACCAGTACTGAGTACCGGCACTTGACCTTACTTCCTATTGTTATTAACAGTAGGCCTATTATTAATAGGCTGATATTTATACCAAAATAGGCTATATGTGATGATTTATTTGGGAAAAAACAAGCATTTATACTCAGCACCCCCATATAGGCCAAATTGAATGATCCTTTTCAGACACTGCGACGATTCTGTGAGTGTGAGATTGGAAGTTGAATCAGACTCTTCAGATTGAATCAGATTCTGTAGATTGAATCGTCAAATAGTCGTTTCGGGGTCACCCCTACAAGATATACGTATGAATATAAATATATCCACGATACATGTGATGATCATGTCAATCAACTGGTAAATTAGGGTACTGGCTCCTTTTTGGGACCAATTCAGGCAGTGATTGCAGTGACCTTCAGTAAACATCACACACACACACACACACACACACACACACACACACACACACACACACACACACAGTAAGTTCATACTGCATACAAAGCACTGTTCAAAACAATTTCTCCTGTGTGTAATGACACCTAATCAGAAGGAAACAATCGAAAAACAGTGAAAGGGATAGCATAGATACACCAAAGCTGCTTTAGCTGCATACAGTTAGCTTAATTTGAGTAAACTCAGTTATCATGGAGATAGCCCGGTTGTCATTACATGACCTAAGTAACATGGTACTCTCACGTTGCCAGACCTTTCTCCACAGCACTGTGTCAGTGCTGGAATATGGTCTGGCTACAACGCTTATCTATTGTGGGATAGGGGAAAAAAACTCTCTGGCTTGTTTGTATTTCTTTCAACCAATCACAACCGTCCTGGGCGATGCTAAGCCCCGGATGCAGCACTAACGATTAAATAATAATGATTGGTGTGTGCTGACCTACTGCTTACCTGTTGCCCCCATGCCTCTAATCTCTTGTCTTTATTTCCAACAGTGTATTCTAACAGGGCTAGACACAGTAGATTATGTCTTTGCGTATGATTCTCAGTAATCACACAGAGAATGCCTTTGTTTTCTCTCTAAATCCCTTTATATAACATGAATGCATTGGTCTAAATCTCTCTCTCTCTCTCTCTCTCTCTCTCTCTCTCACACTCCTTTAATCACACTGTAAACTAGTTCCTACCTGCCAAAATGTCTTATTGGCCTGCTGACTGCTGTGTACTGCACTATTTGGAAGTAATTCAAAGTGTAATCTGCTTCCTTGATAAGATCTGAAGCCTATACATTAGCCGCTATATATTGTTGCACATATTGTAATTCCAGAGGCAGCCTGCCAGTGGATGTTTGGACATTTATGCTGTATAATAGCCTGATCAAGGAGGGGATTTCCAACTTAATATCCTCTCTTAAAAGGAACAGAGATTAGGATATAAAAAAGGGAATTTATGACTTGAAGAAACTGAACTTCCCCATAGATTCGTCTGCTCAGCTTTTCTGGAGAACCATGATGCATTAGGGTTTTTATGCTGATTTAAACTAGGAGCTCCTATTCTGCAGATAATGTGTTTATCTTGTGTATGACAACGTCTCAAGATTATTCTGATTATGAACTGCAGACTTTAGGTTGTAAGGACAAGAAATACATCCCATGTGAGGCGGGCTATGAACACACAACCCTTCAATTAAACTAATTTATTAGCAAACCATTGTGGCACACAATCATAGCTTTCATCTTAAGACATTCTTAAAAATCAAATATTATCCTAACGTAACTGTGAAATTGCCTGACTTTGTTCATTCAATAGAGCCCAGTTGTGTGAACACTGAACATTGCATGATTTATTTAAAGTGGTTTTGATTGTTGTTTCAATATGGACCAACAGGGGGAGAGACCAAATCAAAAACTGAAGCTCAGTGTTCCAGTGAGAATTCTGTTGATTTTAAGCAGGGAAACTGAGTAGGATCACCTTTCTAACTCGCGCAACTGTGTAGTAGAGCTTTTGATAAAACATAAAGTATTTTACGTTGCTGCCTAAAAATAAACATAAAGATTCAAAGCTCTCAGTATTTTTTCAATATGTTACATTGTTTACCTTACAGTTTTTTTTGATTGCTAGACGACAGTGGGCACAACTGGAGTCACATGTTCAAAACTCTAACTACAGTCTGCACAGCAGCAGTTCATGTGGACCAAACAAAAGTTTTCAAAACTCTACACACTTATCCCATGACTTTAACAACAACATGCACAACACTGTGGATTTACAGAACTTTGTTCAAATGCTAACACACTGCTGTCAAAACTGTTAACCACACATTCAAAACAGAATAGATTTCAGTCTGGTGCCTATCAAACACTGCTGATTGGAATTTTAGCTGACAGCCTAAGCAGGTGTCTGGTTTTAGACTAGTTAGTGAACATATACAGTATTTATACAGAGAAAGCTCAGAAATACTTTTTTTGTATACAAACCCCAAATAAGAATGAAACAATTATACACTGTACCGTTTGGGAGAAACAGGTAAAAGAGCAAAGATACCAACATGTCCACGTAAGATGTCTGAGGTTATGTACACAGCTATAAAAAAAGTGAAAAACACTATATCTTTACAATAGTAAAACTGTGTTCTTACTGTTTTTCAGAAAGTAATGGAGGTGAAAGCAATAGAAACACCACATTCATTTGTATTTAGAGATGATGCAGACATCCAATGTGATGAAGAAAACTTGCCACATGATGCTGGAGAGAGGCAGGATTAGTCACACTATTCTTTGTTACTGTTACGTATGTACTTTTAGTTTTTTTCCCCAGTAATTCCATAAATTACTAGAGACAAGATACTATATTGAAGAAAACTGCTGATTTTCATTCCTTCTTGTTTACCTCATGTAAAAATTGGTATATTATACAATCTATATATTTTCCTTAAATAAACTATTGAGTAGTGTCAAGTCACTCAAATTGTTCAAACTGTAAAGATGAGAAAGTTTGTAATTTCTGTATTGGTGTTTGATGCTAGTGTTTTTACTCTCAGTGTGTTCTGAGAGACAGTGTGTGTTATCTCAGTGAGGATTGTGCATAGTGTTTGGCTGCACTGAGCCTGTTTTGAGACGTGTGTTAAGAGTTGTGTTACTTTGAATGAGTTTTGCAGGTGATGTGAACTCTTTGAGTTTTGCACATGTGACTCCAGTTGAGCCCACTGTTGTTTAGCAATCGAAAAAAACTGGGGTAACCTAAAATTGACCTGAATGGCATGAAACCTACAAGTTTTTAATAGACCTGCTCTTACGTCATATATTTAGAGTTATTTTCATAATGCATTATTGATTTACCCTCAAATAAAACAAAAACAGTGACGCTTTTAACTAGGATGCATCTGATTAGTTTGATCAAAGATACACAACAAACATGTAGGGCTCTTGACAGAAACACACACAAGGGAACGCTCACCTTCAAACAAGTGGCAAGGATATACATACACACACTAAACACACCAGACATGGACACGAGGGGTGTCTGCATTTAAAGCAGCCCTATTTCTCAGAAGTGTGCCAGAGAGCGCAAGAAAGAACAATAGCAGAGATTAATCGAGTGAAAAGAAGCCTCCCTCCTCCCTCACACACACACACACACGCACACACGCGCACACACACGCACACACACGCACGCACGGATACGCACACACACACACACGCACGCGCACGGACACACACACACACACCCACACACACACATACAGACACACACAGACACCCAGATCCCTGACCTTTGAAGGAAGGCAACAGATGGGTCTTTCTCTTTGGCCAGGTCCCTGCTGACAGCTGTCCAGGACATAGGGAGGTGTGTGTGTGTGTGTGTGTGTGTGTGTGTGTGTGTGTGTGTGTGTGTGTGTGTGTGTGTGTGTGTGTGTGTGTGTGTGTGTGTGTGTGTGTTGGGGGTGCAGGGAAACGGTCAAAGGTCAAACATTCACTGGAAGAAAGAGTTGAAACTTAAGCAAATTTATATGGACGTGCACAAAGCACACACGTGCAGGCTGGCCTAATCTCGCATTCATGTAGACAAATCCATATTCATAAATGTTGCTCTCTGTTTGTCTGTCCATCTGCCTGCCTCTGACCAACCATTTCTTTGTCTCTGTCTAATCAGCCTATTGTTTTGACCTGATTGGCCTCCTTCCCCCCACCGGATCAGAAAAAGCAGTGCTGATGATCACATTTAAACCTTGCAACTCCAATACACAAATCCAATGTATTGCGTTTCTTGAACATACAGGTCAGTCTTGTAATTCAGGATGCACAGCGCTTCCCCACCATGTGCAGGGGTTTCCCTTCTCCAGACTGGACATGTCCGTGCATGTTTGAAAGAGAGAGAGAGAGGGAGAGAGGGAGAAAAAGATCAAAGAGGGAGGAATGTAAGCGTCTTTTGGCATCAGACCGCAGCAAAACTGTAGTTATTATAGTTAAGTTGCTTTCAGACCATTCTGTGCTTTGCTGTCAGCAGCAGTTTTCACACTTTCTTAGATTTGTAAGTCTTTTGAATGAGCTACTGAGTAGTAGGCATCTTCTGTTCAGCCGACTTTGCATTTTTTTTAAAGATTTTTTTAGGCATTTTGTTGACAGGGAAAGTGGAGATAGAGAAGACCTTAAGCAAAGGGGGACCTGGGCCTTAATGCGTGCCTTAATGGTACGCTCTCTATCCTTACAGCTACAGGGGCAGCACACCGACCTTGCATTTTATGGAGGTTAGACACAGGCAGTGATGTACAAAATAAAAAATGGCCTTAGTGGTTTGAGCATTGGGTCCCCAGCAATACATCTGCCAAGTGTGAAATAGATCAGATGAACGGTTCTCGAGATATGCCAAGGACAAATACACACACACACACACACACAGATTCCTTGTTTTACAGTCAAATTAGTGGTGGAACCTGAATATAGCTGAAAATCTTCTTGCACCCTCCCCAAAACAGAATTTTAAGTATTTCTGTAAACTGTTTTATCAAGTTATTTTGAAGAAGTTATTTGTGGAGTCCATAGTGTCTGCCACTACCTAGTCTCGCATTGCCAGACTCAGCGCTGCGGCGGAAGGTCTGGCTAGTCCACACAACATTCCTGTACAGGAGAAAAACATGCTCTGGTTTATCACCAACAATTTACTCAAAAGAAAAAAAAAAGATAAATATCATTTGATTGTCAGTTCTAGCTCGGAGGATGTTTCCCAAATCATGTGGAGTTTAAAATGCCAACACAAAGAAAATGGAAGGTGAGGGACATCCGGCCGAAAATGAGGGACATCCGGCGGCACCGGAACTATCCTGTGGATGACACGTTGTCGATATGGTGCCTTTGGTGACCCAGATGCTCGATATACAGCAATGTTTTCAACACTGCTTCTTCCGTATTAAAATAAAAAAAACTTAAATCAAATATGTTTATATTTTTTAATTTCCTTACCCACTTTTTTGTTTTCACTTTTCTAAATGCAGCTAAGGCCATACCACTTCGGTTTCTATTTTTGAATTCTGTCTTATTATATTATTATATCACACTAAAAACCTAAGTTTCCATCTCATGTTGGTAGGCAAGCTACGTGTGTGAGGTGTTGCTTGTCATGTTGAAGCCACAGAGAATAGTACTTAATTCTGAAGCTTTGCAGCTCTGGAGCTTCATCTTTTTTACGGAGTTAAAAGATGTGGTAATTGGACACCAGAAACACTCCACTTGAAGGCTTGTGTTGCTCTGTGTCTGCTGGATGTACAAGGCCATTTTCAGACCAACATTAGCACTGTCTAAAAAACACAGCCCCCTTATTCAGTTCAATGAAATCACTGTCTTGATGCTGATGGGAGTCTTAATAGGGCTCCAAAAAGGTTAACCTGGCTCTAGTTTTGCTGCCGTGCAAGACGTCATCATCTGCCAACATACGGCATTGGCCAATCAAATACATGTAAGCACTCGTAGTAGCACTCTTAGTAGAGTGAGATTGTCAGGAAGGTAAAGTAATTACGCAATGTATTATCTGTGTGAACATTGTGAACAACTGTTAAAACTAGCCACAAAAACTAGCAAAAATAAGTCAGGGTGTTCTGCCCTGAAGTGATTAAAGTACCTGTAAGAATACACAGTCATAGACACACTTTGTGTACTGCTCGACAATTAGGAACAGGAGTTTCACATGAAAACACCTGAGGTGGTTTGAGTAGTGCCTCATGTTAGTTTTGGACTTAATAATTCAAATGTTTATCATGCACGTGCCTGTACAGTATGTGTATTTTAGGTTTGTGTGTGTGTGTGTGTGTGTGTGTGTGTGTGTGTGTGTGTTTTGTGGATGTGAGTGAAAGAGTGACGGTTTGCCCACAGAACTGGATTTTAATTCAAGGGCACATCATTAAACAGCACGGTTGCATAATAAGACAGAACCGGTCAAACAAGTTTGGAGTTGAAATTATTTGAACACAAGGTTGATACTGGAACACTGACAAAGTAAAACTGATAAAGCCTCGGGAGAGAGACGATGACAACAGCAATGCATCCTGCTGTGAAAAGCTGCAGCTTCCCCACATTGCTTCAGATAAAAGTTACCTTTGCATGGTTTACCGACAGTTGACCCTGGCTACATTTACATTTAGCATTGTTTTGACTCAGTCTCTCAAGCAACATTGGTTTTCGATTCTCTCTGACTAATCAATGGTTTTCACCTTCTAACGGCTCAGCTTGCTTGGAATCTCGACCGAGGTGGTACCAAAAAAAAAAAACCGTACTAGTACCAGGTACTATCCACAATTTCAGCTAATGGAAAACCAAAAAAAGAGCGAGTCAAATCGAGTTGAGCATAAAAAGCAGCTTAAAGGTCACATTGTAAAGGTAACATGTTACTTTCACTTCACATAAGTGTGGCAAGCCGACTTGTTTTTGTCAATTCCTTTGTCTGATGTGTGTCACTGATTTATCAGATAAGCACTATGTATTGATTGGCCTTGAGCCTGTGTGAACCCCTTGAGGCTTGTCCCAACCTGTCAATCAATATCAATCCCAGTATACCAACAGTGGAGCACACAGAGATAATGGGATGTGTGTCGTGATTAGTGTGCCCTTTGAAGAATCTGTTAATATTGAAAACAAAAAAAGAAAAGTTTCCCTCTGGATTGCTTTTTTTTTTTATTTAAACAGGTGGTTTCTTATCCACAGTGTTGAGCAAATTCACTTTTTGAGAGTCTGGTAGGTTCCACTGGGATTCACATAAGCACACAACATAGACAGACAATAATCACACATGAATCTCTGGGCATGGAAGAGCAGAGCAACAGATGGGAAGCTTAAGACCTTTCTCTAAAGGCACAGATGAAAGTGACAATTTATATACACACAGAGCCACAACAAACACTACTTTAGTCTGCACAGGCAACATATGGTATTGCCTAGATCCTTGATCCAGCAGCTCTGCAGACCACTTAATTTTTTTTAATCTGTACATTCAGGGTGCGATTTGCCGAGCGGGGGGGTGCATGGGATTTCCCCCTTCCTGGTCTACATATCCATGCCTCTGCTGAATAATCTTATCCCTGGTGGGGACAAAATGTACCAACTCATCAAAGTGATCAATGCTACTTCACCAATAGACCATATGCTAGTAGCTACAATAGCAGTATTTTAAACTAAGTAGAGCGTGAACAGTCTATAGTGCGATAGAACAATAAATTCTGAGTGGCAGTTGGTAGTTGTGTTTACAGAACTCCGTCAGAGCTCCGTCCTATCAGCGGCAGTTGGTAGATGTGTTTCACCGCTACAGAGCTCCGTGACACCGGCTACAGAGCTCCGTCTTATCAGCGGCTGTTGGTAGATGTGTTTAGCCGCCAATAGGTGACCATGACCTCTGTTCAGAGGGCCATAGATGAGTTTAGCCGAGAAAAAGTGAGCGTCATGCGACGACGACTAGTTTGGGATTAAAACACTCCCAAGGAACAAACGCGTTTCCTGGGTGAAAGTGTTTTGTATTTTTCCCCGGGATGTGAGCAAACTGAGCAAGAATACTGAGATTGGCTGTACATTTAGACTAATTTTAGATTAACATCCAATTTAACTGCAACTATGTTAGAACAACATTTGGTATGTGTGTGTGTTTTATTCATTAAACATTATAAATAGCATAAGCACCACACTTGGCACAAGAGGTATTTTGCAAACTGCTCAGTGAAAACAGCTGGTTTGGTTGTGCACCAACGCATTCCTCTGACCCCCATCTTGTCTTCTTGGGCAGACATGCTAAGAGAACAGGTGTGAGCCTATTGCCTGCACACATGCACGCAGCTGGGATTGGGATTTCAATAATGTCATTCACTGGAGCTGAATAGGAGTCAGTAGGGGCCCCGCTCTGTCCTGCGCCTCTGGTTGACAGACGAGCAGCCGTGTCTTTGTGCTGAGCCGAGGGGCCCCGGATCACTCAGCAGAAAGGAGGAGGTGGAGGAAGAGACGGTTGGTGGGTTTATGGGGGTTTTAGCAATGGCAATCAACGGAGTCTGTAGTCACTTAGTGAAGACAGGAGGAGCAGGAGGAGGAGGGAAAAGAGGAGGAGCCGTGGCGGTTACGGTTTCGTAGGGCTGAAATAGTGGCAGCCGTCGAGGCTTAAGGTCATGTGTCAACTCAGTGTTCGCCGCTTTCGTCATAGCAGATGGAGTTTTTGTGTGCCTCCGTTTTTTTTTCAATATGTTATCTGTTTCTGCTGTGCACCCACTGTACTGTTAATACTGTACATCTTTACTGTTCCCATGTACACTGCTGTGAGCCTGTTTAAAATAAGCTTGTTTGCTGGCATCCATGCAACTGTATATGTGTACCAGTGTCTGTTTTTGTGCAGGGCAGGGGTGGGGGTGAGGGTAGTTGGGTGGCTCTGGCTGATCCCACCTGCTGAGGTCCATACAAAGCTTTGCAGTGTCGATTTGCCACAATGCCCCTGCTGCTGCTGCCCCTGCTGCTGCCTTGCCGCCTGCTCTTCAAGGATCTTTTTTTTCTTTCAGTCTATCTGCTGCGACCATGATAAACACTTCTCTAAAAGGATCTCTACATCCAGTCTGCCAGGGGTCATATGAATATTAATGCATGGCACACGCAACTGCTGCAGCTTGAGCTGCTCCAATGCATCCCCCTTTACAAAGCTTAGTCTGGTTTTCCAAATCCTTTACAGCTTGAAGCACAGCCACCTATCTAGTTAAAAGGTCAGACTATTGAAATCACAACAGCCCCTATAGTCGCCAGTGCTTTCTGAGAGAATGTTAAATGAGCTAATGTTGCTACGCATGCATACAATGCCAGCTAGACATTTTTAGCATATATTGACAACCTATACAAACGGGTTCAAACCTAAAACTATGCATGTCTCTTATGCTGGCCTAATCTCACATGTCCTCTCTAATCTAACACCTCCGCGTGTCCCTGTGACGCACATTGCAATCAATATTCTCTTTTAATCTTCACGCATCTCGTTATTCTTTCTGTGCTTAGTCTAGCATGACCTAATATTAGATTAGCTACCTAGAAACATTTCTAGTGTTAGAAGGTAGCCTTTGTTAGTTTAACGCAGGGGGCCATTTTACAATGTTCTTGTTAATCAGTGTGCCATATCAGCGTTATAGTGTTGTTTTTTCTTTGCGTCCCATTCTGTGAAGAAGGAAACGAGTACTAGCCAAGAAGAGGCAGAGTAGGGCGGGTCTTAGCGGAATGCGGTAAATAACAGGCTGTGTTCCACAAAACCCTCTTGCACACTTATTGCTTGTGTGCTATTGGTTGAGCTTCCTAAAGTTGCTGACCCCTGGTTTAACATCTAGCTTAGACTCTACTCATCCACAGTTAGCCTCTCCAACGTAATTAAGATGGTTTGTGCTAATTATTCTGCCTTTGCAGATAAAGGGCTTCTTCTTGAGAGACATGGCCATATGTTGGAACAGTTTACCTTCCACTTTCTTTGTGTTGACATTTTAAACTCTGGTCGATTTATGAGGGCTATGGTTAACTGCTCCTCAGATGTCTGCAGGGTAAATCCAGACAGCTAGCTAGACTATCTGTTTAATCAGAGTTTTCTGTTGCACGACTAAAACAACTTTTGAATGTCACATGTTCCACCAAAGCAATTCCCTTCCTGAGCACTTAACGACACCCAAGACGATTGTGATTGGTTCAAAGACATGCCAATAAACCCTAGCACATTTTTCTCCCATCCCGGAATGCTGTGTGGACTAGGAATGCTGCATGGACTAGCCAAACCTTCCTTTGCAGCGCTGTGGAGTAGGGTCTGGCAATGCAAGACTATCTTTTGTACTACTAGCTTGCGCTCAAACAAACTTTAACCCAAGGCTTTATGGAGGGCTGTTAGCAGAAGCACTAGTATAGCTTTCTCGGCAGATGAACAAGAAAAAACAACTGGTTGAGTTGCCAGGTCTACAATCATCCCTCCCGACTGCAAACCGGTTGCAAACTGACTTAACTTGACTTGCCGTCTAATGATGAGCATTTCCTAATGTTAAAATGACCCATGCATTTAGTTTTATAATGAGTTAGCATCTTATTGCAATACTAGAGAGATGTATAATGAGAGAAAGACCTAATCTAAAGGTGAGACTTTGGGGAATGTTAGCTAGCTGATAGCTGAAATAGTTTGATGTATCACACATTCACACATACATAAGGCCATCTAATCACCAGTTATGCTCCAAGCTAACTCTCTAAACCACATTTCTAAACCTAATTTGAGCACAGGAATTCACAGCATCTCACACAGACTTGGATGAGTCACTGTTGTTGCAGGGAGTGACTAAAAGCAATGAAACACACCAGCTGCAGAGGTCTCACGTAACAGAGTTTATTTTATAGATATGAAATATTTAGACTCCCTGTGTTATTGTGTCAGAGCTTGGCTTACACAAAGAGAAGAAGACAAAGATGACGATGCAAGGCATTAATATGGAGAGCAGGGAAAGCTACTTCAGTGGCTGTCAGTCATCCTTGTATATACAAAATCATGCACAAAATATTTAGGCAGAAAGCTATAATATAATTATTATGTTCCCATTCATGATTATTTTCTACAAGGTGTTACTTTACCTAAAGCATGAATGAATTGAACACATTAAAAATGCACTGATTCATTAACCAGAGGATGAGTAAGGATGACAGGTGTGGTGGTAACCCGGTTGCGTAGGCAGATCATGTCTGAGCCGTGACATCATTGCGCTGTGTGCTCTCTCTCTCTCTCTCTCTCTCTCTCTTTCTCTCTCTCTCTCTATCTCTATCTCTCTCTCTCTTACTCTCCTTTTCTGTCTCCCTGTCTTGCTCTCTATTTGGTATTCTGCTGCAGCTTCTAGCTACACCAAGACACAACCCTCTATGCCCAGCTTAGTTTGAAGTACAAGCAAGGGAGGGGATGAAGAAAGAGAGAGAGAGAGAGAGAGAGAGAGAGAGAGAGAGAGAGAGAGAGAGAGAGAGAGAGGCAAGAGTGGAAGTGCATAAATAAAAGAAAATTTGGGGGGTGGAATAAAGGTCAAAGCAAGAAATTAAAGAGGGAGAAAAGAAGTAGATAAATGATGAAAATGAAGGAAGGAGACAGGCAGAGAGGTGGACAAGGGAATGCAAAGACAGAAAGAGAGGAGATGAGCGAGACAAAGTGAGGGCTGAGGATGAGAGACAGAGAAAATTGTGCACCCTGGCCTCCCATTTTTATTCACCAAAGGAGTACCTCTGGGAACTACCTGTCTGTGTCTAAATGCATGGATGGTCGGCTGGGTCTGTGTAGAGGAAGCTATTATACTGGTGTCTTCCTCTCTCTTGCTCTCACTCGTTGGCAAGGCAGCTCCTCTGTGCTGAGAGAGGCATGATGCACACTGTCATACTGTCCTACTCCATCATTTATGCACTCCGTTTTGGTCTCTCCCCTTCTAAACTAGTCTGTTTTCACAAGTGTACTAATAGTTTTCAGCCCTATAGACCAAACGCAGGCTCGCAAAAGCCCCTTCACTATTCAATTAGATTAATTGACCTCAGTGTGAAGACATGCTGATCTCAGTTCACCTCAAAGCACAAAATGCATAGCATATTTGTTTGATTGCAACCCCCAGGGCAAGGAAATATGCATGCATTCACAAAAGCAAGGATACTCTGTGGCAATGTCTATTCATTCAGCAATGAGAGGCCACTCTGTCTAAATATGTGTTCGTTCAGAAATGCAAGGACACTATTATACCTTTTCCTTTCAGAGTGGAGAGAAACACTGCTGTGCTGTTTCCAGTGAATTAATGCATATTGGCAGTCATGATTCATTCCTACCTAATTTCCCTCCTGCGTAGATCCGCTCTGATAACAGATGCATGACGTACTCCCTCTGGAGCTTGTATTGATGACATTGGCCTCCCAGACTATTGATCTGGGTGGGGAACCTCATGGCCTCTCTAAATTAACATGTATTTTTGGGAATTAAACTCAAAATGTTTTATTCGATTCAGTTGGAATGCAAGTTACTTAAAGCAACTATAATTAGTTAAAAGTTAGGAAGTCACAGAGAATTATCATCCGACAAATAAGTTATTGCAGGTTTAATACAACAATAAAGAGGTTAATGGCAATACAGGGATTATTGCAAACAATACAGTAGCCTAAGACATTATCGATGACAAACTACCATACATTGTCAAATGTAAGACACAAAGTAAAAGGTGGAAGTCTGGAATTCTTCTGTGCTTTCTGAATTGAAGCTAAAACAAATTTCTTGCAGTGGATTTCTAAATACAGTCACGATGTGTGAAGTAAGATTAAGGATTAAAAATGTTGCTCTGTGCTTCATTGGGGTCAAAATGTGAGGAATGGTTTGATCACTCAAGCAAAGCTAACAGAGGTGTAGAATATAAAACAATTGGTGATTCATAACGAATTAACCTAAATGGCACGCCAGGTTGGAGATTAATTAAACATTCCTCAAATGCAATGAAATCAGCTGAACTTGATTGTACAGTGGTTACCTCTTATGTTCTCTAAATCTAAAATATGTGCATGCTGACTCACTCTGCTGTGCTCTGTTCATGTCAGTTTTTTATTTGAGGAACATGATGATAGTTTACAACCAAAACTGAAAATATGTCACTGATGAACATGCAAACATATGACTGAATGTTTCAACCAATATGTTAATAATTGGATCCTGCATACAGTACATGGCTAATGTACACCAGAAGTGTATGCTAAAATAACTAAATGATTGATGTGAGTCAGGTTTCATCTACAAAGTACCTCAGGTGGGTCTGGACGCATTATGTAGAGTCATGCAGCACACACACACACACTCGCATCCTACTGACCAAGTTACAGCTGCTATGGCAACTGTATCATAATCCTCTTTTTCTTGTTGACTTTTTCTCTGAATGAGCTGTGGGTAAGTAATTTACTTTAATCAGTTCTGTCGTTCAGCCTCTTTTCATCATTCCCGGTTAAGTTTTGAGATACAAGAGATACAAGAGTGGTGTTATTTACACAGACATCCACCACAGCTAGTGTGATATTGTAAATTCAGTTACTTTCCGTTTGTCTTTGCCAGTCACTTTACTTCAATTTAATACATTTAAATGCAGGATGGCCAGCTAAAATCACAAGAAGGATAAAGACGGCAAAGTAAATTTGCAAATTAGCCAACAAGATCAGTGCATGACATCTCTAATGTTGGTGGACACTACATAAATTACATGTCAGTCATTCACCACTTTGTTTTTTTAGTGGGAAAGCCCATTCATTGCGCCATAGAAAAACAGGCACTTGCAGCGACATTTTCCACAGACATTTATTCACAAGACAACTGCAGCAGCTGTCACAGCTGGAGTCTAAAATCCCCACTCCCAAACCTGGCTGAGGAATTCAATGTAACCGTTGGCCGACCGCTTTCCCCACTGTGCTGAATAGCCTTTGACATTATCTGAAATGTGGAGCTGAGCCAGAAATGCCATTTATAGACATAACTTTAACATGTGTAATTTCCGCCACAGAACCCCCCAGCATCACATGTGTAGAGTTGCCTGAGAGAGTCGCTGGGAAGAGTTCACACCAGCCCGTCATAGATCACCAGCCCTGCATGAGGCCCATGATTCACCCAGGAAGTGTTAAACACAAACACACAGATAACACAAATCCCAGCAACACACACACACATATCCCCCTCCTTCAATAATAAAACAGTATGGGGTACAGTGAACTGTGACGTGTGATGTGCTGCAGGGGTCTGGTCTTTGAGTATTGCACTGCTATTGTTCTTTTAAATAATTGAATGCTAAATTGCAACAATAAAATTGGTCATATTAAAACCACAGGATTAGACTAAGCACACAGATCAGAAAATGAATTGTTTTCTAGACTGTGAGCCTTTATTTTAAAGTTTAAAACAATTACATTGTTACATTAAATTGTTATATTACATTGTTACGTTTAGTTGACCAATGTACTTGTATAATGTGTCTGTTGCTGTAATGCACGAGGTCCATTGTTTTTGTATTGAGCCGCTTAAACAATGGGATATCTAGTTAACCTTACACTACATTGTGTTAGTATTACCAAGTTATGTTACATTCAGGTCAATATGCCAATCTGTTGCGTGATGGGCTTGAGTTTGCCATATTATGCTTTCAGCATATTTTTGGAGCATACAGTACCTTTGAGGTTATTCTGGATAATATTCCAGACAGTATTTGTCATTCTTTTGGATTGTTGCAATAATAATAAACATTTGCATAAAGAAAGCATATTTGTCCACTCCCATGTTGATAAGAGCATTAAAAACTTTAAAAAATATCTTGTTAAAAGTACATTTAGAACAGATAAAAAATTGCAAAGTTAGTCCTGCATCTCTAGACCTATCTCACTGGAATTATAATGTGGAACCAAAAACAGGATCTTCCGAAGTGCTTTGTTTAGCTTTGCACCTGGGACTATATAAGACTCAGCAAGGGGGAGGATCCTGGATGAAAAATTGAGGACCTAGAGAGAGAGAGAGAGAGAGAGAGAGAGAGAGAGAGAGAGAGAGAGAGAGAGAGAGATTATAACAAGAATGATGTAGAGAGACAGAGAGAGAGAGAGAGAGAGAGAGAGAAACAGGTGGTCACTGGAGAAAACATTAGGTACACTTCTCAGCAAAGTAACTATCCCATATCCCATCCTGTCTCTCTCTTTCTCTCTCTCTCACACACACACACACACACACACACACATAAATCACTGACACACATTAATTCATGAGCTAAATGGAAGAAATGCAGTCATATGTTGTCCAAATACTGACAAATAAACTTCAATGATTCAATTCTGAAAATGCTTCAATTCAAATATGATCACTGACAATATATGTTAACACACAAATCCACAGGACTGCACACATATAGGCACATGTAAGGCAAATAAGCACTCAAAGGACATGAATATGGATTAACGCTGGGTGACTCACCAAGACACACACTCACAGTGTGATTATGGGTTGTCGCATTACCATGGCAACACATCCGGTAATGTGCTAATGCCTCATTTCTGTGAGTGTGTGTGTATGTCTGTTTGTGTGTTAGTGGGTGGAAGGTGTCAGTTATGCCACACTTGCCCTTAATTGCAGAGTCAAACAGCACAGATATTTTCAATGTAACACGGGGGCTGCAATGTGAGAGGTTCATTGGAAAGAATAAAGTACATGTGGGCTACAGTGTGTTACTAGTTTTGTTATTTGATACTGACTGTCAAAGTTTTCTGACGAAAACATGTATTCATATTTGAATATGGGCCTAAATATTTAGACATGCAAACGTGCAGCTCTGGGGATACAATCACACTGGCCTTCCATTTTGTTTCACCCTGTGTTTATGTTCAGTAGTGGAAAAACGTGGATGCCAACATTTCACATTGGTCAAAGAAATATGTCACTTTAAAAGTTTTTGTATCTGACTTACAAATATTTTTCACAGCTGGGTTGATCTAGTCTACACTTTTTTTTCTGTCGCTTTAGTATTTCATTAATGTAACTAAGATTCTAACTAGGATGCTAGCTAGTTATGTACACAGATGGCACCCCCGTTCTTAAACCAGCCTACTAAGCTCTGATTGGTCAATTGTTTCTCTAACAGCCGTCAGAAGGCACACCAACAGACCAATAGCAGATGTAAGAGCCAAATAGGTATTGGTTCATCTTAAATGATATGTTTGTTTAGAAACAGTTAAAATAGTATAAAACTGTTTAATGAAAATTAATAGGTCATGTATTGGTTGTAATGCATGATTTGGTAGTGTTTGGTTCTAGTGATGTTTTAGTGTTTTGGGCTTCCAATCGGATGGCGCTACGTCATAGCTTAGTTAGTTTGAAGTTGGAGATGTTGGAAGCAACACAGTTTTTTGACCGTGCGTACCATGTTTAATTTTGTTTTTACAAGTAAACATTTTAAAAAAGAAGACGTATGGTTGCTCGTGTTTCAAATACTGGTTGCAGTTAGACTGACTTCAAAGGGTGGTACAGAAGAATGAGAAACAATTAGGTGCCACTACATTAGTCAAAAAACTTGCTAAACGAAGCTACACTGGATTACCTGGATAACGAAAGACGCGTGCTAGCTTGTTGCTGGACGAGGAAGCAGTGTATCGGACTTTAGTTCCGTCAACGAGCCACCGGAGCCACGGAGCCACCGGAGCCGGACCCGTCTGCCCCAGAGTCCCGTCTACGGATCGTCACCAGGCCGCAGTTTTACCTCTGTATGTCAGGCTTTCGCCCCCGCTTAGCTAACGGCTAGTTAGCCTGTCTGCTAACGGAGAAGTGACGCTGCGCGCTGAAGTGGGGACTGCTTTCTTAAGAAGACCGAGAGGAGGAAAAAAAAAAAAAAAAGGTCAGGAACTTGCCCAAAGAAGCTAGCATTAAAGCAGGTGATCCTCCAAGGCATTCTCCAAGATACGGTGGCAAAACCTACTATTTATCTATGTGGATTAGCAAAGAAAGATGTGATACGGACGCACGAAGATAATGAGTGAGTTTGGAAGAAAACGAAAGTAGGTCAACTTCTCCCTGCAAAACGTATGCTGATAACAAGCTCTGATTCAGTCAATGTGGAGTTATGGCGACATTTAAGAAGTTGTTTTGCAGTCTGTTTATTAAGAAAAGTACATGAAACGTTTGCATACAACTAGAGCATTAACTCTGCAATTTGTAAGATGGCTGAGGAAGATGAACATAGATGTATCGAGAATACAATGGAACAGGGAAGGTCACGTAAGCTGACTGAGAAGGCAGTAGAAGAGAGATTGCAGAAGTGCATTGCTATGAGGAGACGAACACTAGGAACTCTGACAAGCAAAATAAAAGAGATAGAGACAATGATGAGTGATGCTCAAAATTTGCAAAAGGTGAAAAATATTATGGAAAATGATTTTGCAACGTCACTAAATGAGTTTAACCGGCTCAACAACGAAGTTGCAAATCTTTTGACTGAAGATGAAAAAACATATGATGAAGAGAACTGGTTCAAACCTAAAATGGTAACAATTAGAGGATTTATGAAAACGACTAAAAGGTGGATTGCAACTGAGCATGAACCCATACTGCCAGTGGAAAATGTACCGCAAGAAAATAATGTGGTTGATTATTTGCAAGAAACTGTTAAGCCAAATGACAGCGTTTCACAGGTGGGGATCAGTGATGTTGTGCATGCTAGCCCATGTGGATCACAAGTAAGTCGCACATCAGCTGCGTCACGAGTATCGTCCACAAGAGCTAAACAGGAAGCCGAACATGCAGCCCTGCTCGAACGTGCTGCAGCGCTAAAGAAAATGCAACAGCTTGAGTTTGAAGCAGCTAGAATCAAAGCTGAAAAGGAAGAGTTAGAGATGGAAACAGCATTAGCTGAGAGCAAGGCAAAATTAAGGGTGCTTAAAGAATATGAGAGATCTGACGATGGTTTGAGTAGCTACGCGACCGCACAAAGGCCACGAGGTGGACACGTGAAGGAAAAAACTAGCATTATGCACTCACAACAAGCTAATACGAACCTTCATGCTCAACCACAAACACTGCGCTCCCGAATACAACAACAGCCTCAAACAGTCTCCAATTATGTACCTAATGCTCAAGCTAACCGAGGTGATGACATACTAGCGGTTATGCAAAAACAGAATGTAATCACTGAGCTACTTGTAAAACAACATCAGCTATCTCATCTACCAACAAAAGACATTCCTGTGTTCAAGGGTGATGCGCTACAATACAAATCTTTCATGAGGGCGTTTGAGCACGCAATAGAGCAGAAAACCAGCAATGATCAAGATAAATTGTACTTCTTGGAACAATTTACGGCCGGTGAACCTCAAGAGCTTGTTCGCAGCTGTGCTCACATGACACCTAACAAAGGCTACTGCGAGGCAAAGAGACTACTTCATAAGCACTATGGGGATGAATTACGGATTGCCAGTGCATACATTGACAAAGCACTCAAATGGCCTCAAGTGAAGTCTGATGATGGGAAAGCATTGAGCGCCTATGCAATGTTTTTGATTGGATGTCGCAATACCATGGAAGACATTGAGTACTTAGAGGAGATGGACAACCCAACCAACCTACGCACGGTGGTGTCTAAGTTACCGTACAAAATGAAGGAACGTTGGCGTGCTGAAGCTTATGACATGAAAGAGCGAAGAGGCAGGAGAGCAAAGTTTGCTGATTTGGTGAGCTACATAGACCGCCAAGCAAGAATAGCAATGGATCCCCTCTTTGGTAATATCTCAGACAGCCGCCCGACTCCAAGTGGAAAGACCGACCAAAGGGAAAAGCATTATGGAAGGAAAGAGGCCCGTGGAAGCAGTTTCGCAACCAATGTTTCCACCGAAACTAAAGTGCTTCAGGAAACACATGTTAAACCAGCGAACTCAAGTAAAACTGTGAGTGCCTTTGAGAAGCCATGTTTGTACTGCCAGCAATCTCACACCCTTGCCTCATGCAGCAAAATCAAAAACCAACCACATAAGGAGCGTGTGGATTTCTTAAAAATAAAGGGCTTATGTTTCGGATGCTTAGTTCCGGGTCATCTTAGCAAATTCTGCAAAAGAAGAATTGAGTGTAAAGAATGTGCTTTAAAACATCCAGACATTCTGCACATAACAAAAGAGGAAGGTTCTGTCTCACCTGAAAAGAAAGATGGTCATCTTGGAAGTGAAGTATCATGTGCCCAAGTTTCTATTCTACAAGAGTTCTGTAGCCTCACAGGGGCCGGAGAAGCGGAATGTGTGCTGTCAATAGTACCGGTGAAGATAAAGTCGAAAAAGAGTGACAAGTGTGTTGAAACATACGCCTTTCTGGACCCGGGAAGCACAGCAACGTTCTGCACAGAAGACCTGCAAAAGAAACTGAACATTAAAGGGAAACCGACACGAATACTTCTCAGCACCATGGGTCAAGACAAACCTGGAGAACAGAAGCTCATGAACAGTTTCGTTATAACAGACCTGGAAGTGTGCGGGCTGGAAGACACCAAGTTCATAGAGCTGCCAAAGGTGTTTACTCATAGCAACATACCTGTTCACACCGAGAACATACCTAAACAGTCAGATATCCAGAAGTGGCCTTATCTAAATGAAGTACGCTTGCCAAAGATAGAAGCGGATGTAGGTCTGCTTATTGGAGCTAACTGTTCAAGAGCAATGGAGCCATGGCACGTTATTAATGCTGAGGATGGAGGCCCTTATGCTGTTAAGACTGCCATCGGCTGGGTTGTGAATGGGCCCGTAAGAAAGGACCTGGATGATGCAGTGACTGAAACACCTATGTTTTCAGTAAACAGAATCTCTGCGATGGAGATTGAGAAGCTGCTGGTCCAACAGTATAACACTGATTTTTCAGAACGTAACTACGATGACCGAGAGGAGATGTCTCATGAAGACAAACAGTTTTTGCAGTCTGTGCAGAAAACGACAACCTTTGAGAACGGGCATTACAGCATTGGACTGCCCCTCAGGAATGAGAAGCTCCAAATGCCGAATAACCGTTGTGTGGCGGAACAGCGCATGGCCTGTTTGCTAAGAAAGTTCAAGAAGAATCCTGCATTCTTTGAAGAGTACAAGGGCTTTATGGAGACCATCATTGACAAAGGCTACGCTGTCCAAGTTCCAGTTCAACAGCGTAACCGCGACGACAACAGGCTGTTTTACATACCACATCACGGGGTGTATCACCCGAAGAAAAGAAAGCTGCGGGTGGTCTTTGACTGCACAGCTTCGTTTCAGGATAGGTCTCTGAATAGTGAGCTGCTCCAAGGACCCAATTTGACCAACACGTTAGTTGGTGTCCTTTTAAGATTTCGCGTGGAGCCAGTAGCTATGATGGCGGACATTGAGTCAATGTTTTATCAGGTTAAGGTGCCGGAACGATGCAGACCTATCCGTTTTCTTTGGTGGCCGCGGCAAGTTGAATGAACCTCTGGAGGAATTCCGAATGACCGTGCACCTTTTCGGAGCCACTTCCTCACCAAGTGTTGCCTCATATGCACTGAAAAGAACTGCTGAAGATCACAAGGATGATGCATCTCCAGAAGCTGTCCAGACAGTCCTGCGCAACTTCTACGTAGATGACTGTTTGAAGAGTGTAGCTAAAGAAGAAGATGCAGTGACCTTAGCTAGAGAGCTTCGAACCCTGTGTGCCAGCGGAGGCTTCGCTTTAACAAAGTGGATGAGTAACAGCAGGAAGGTGTTAATGTCAATCCCTGAAGTACATAGAGCCAGCGAAGTGAAAGACCTGGATCTAAGACATGACGCTTTGCCAGTCGAGAGGACACTCGGTGTACAGTGGGACACAGAAACTGATACTTTCACCTACAGTATGAAGCTGCAAGATAAGCCGATGACCAGGAGAGGCATTTTATCAGTCGTGAATTCCATCTACGACCCCCTTGGCTTTTTGGCTCCCGTCATCTTGCCTGCTAAACTCCTGCTGAAAGATCTTTGTAAAGAACAATACGGATGGGACGAGAACATTGGCGGAAAACACGCTGAAGATTGGAAAGGATGGATCGAAGATGTCAGTCATCTCTCTACCTTCCATATGAGCAGGTGTTTGAAGCCTACAGATTTTGGATGCACTGCAGCAGCACAGTTACATCATTTTTCAGACGCTTCAGAGTCCGCATACGGCACTGTCTCTTATCTGCTGCTAGAGAATAGTCAAGGTGAGAAGCGTTGTGCATTCCTCATGGGGAAGTCAAGAGTGGCACCACTCAAACTGGTCACCATCCCCAGACTTGAGTTGACTGCAGCAGTTGTCGCTGTCAAAATAGACAAGATGTTACATCAAGAGCTTCAAGTTCCTCTGCAACAATCTATTTTCTGGACAGACAGCACTACAGTGCTCCGATACATTGACAGTGAAACCGCTCGTTTCAAAACCTTCGTTGCAAACAGAATCTCGTTGATCCGAGAAGCAACCAAGCCATCGCAATGGAAGTACGTCAGAACAACGGAAAATCCTGCAGATCAAGCCAGCAGGGGCCTGAAAGCTAAGAGTTTGGTTCAAGGAGGAACATGGATCAATGGGCCGGACTTCTTGCTGAACAATGAATGTGACTGGTCGGAACAGCCTGTGCGAAGGAAAGAAAGCCTTCAAAATGATCCAGAAGTCAAGAAGGGAGCTACAGTCAACATGATAAAGGTTGAAGGAAAACATGGAACCAATTGACAAACTGATCAACCATTACTCGGACTGGCATAAACTAAAAAGATCAGTGGCCTGGGTTTTTAAAGGTGAAGGAAAATCTGTGGAAACAGAAGAGGAAAGAAAGAAAATATCAAGAGCGATCAGGCAAACTGAGAAGGACCCTGAAAAGGAAAGCTCAAAGTTAGAACAGCAAATGAAGAAATTCAAAACAACAGAAAAGAAATCACTTACTTTGGACGACCTGGTTGCCGCAGAATCAGAAATAATCCAATGCAGTCAAAGACAACAGTTTGGAGAAGATATCAAACTACTGGAGAAAGGTAAACCGCTCAGTCGCAGCAGTCAGCTGTTCAAATTGGATCCAATTCTTCAAGATGGCATGTTAAGGGTCGTGGAGGAAGCTCAACAAGTCTGCCATGCCAGAAAATGCTAAACATCCAGCAATTCTTTCAAAGCAAAGCAGAGTTGCTACACTGATTTTGAGAGACATACACAAAAGAACAGGACACTGTGGACGCGTTATGTATTGGCAGAACTGAGATGCAGGTATTGGATCCCACAAGCCAATTCTGCAATTCGAAAAATAATCAACAAATGTACAGTGTGCCGCGGGATTAATGGAAAGTTTGGTGAGAAAAAATGGCAAACCTGCCTGAAGATAGGCTCTTGCCAGATAAGCCTCCCTTCACAAATACCGGCGTTGATTTCTTCGGGCCGTTTGATGTCAAGCGGGGCCGGGGTACAGTCAAAAAGTACGGCGTGATGTTCACTTGTCTCACTCTCCGAGCGGTGCACATTGAAGTTGCAGATAGCCTCGGCACAGACTCCTGCATTAATGCAATTCGTCGCTTTATGTGCAGGAGAGGTCAAGTCACCATCATGCGTTCTGACAACGGCACAAATTTTGTTTCCGCTGAAAGAGAGTTGAGAGAAGCCGTTCAACAGCTGGACAATGACAAGATTGAAAAAGCCTTGCAGCCAAAGGGAATAAAGTGGATATTCAACAGCCCGGCCGCTTCACACCAAGGCGGAGTTTGGGAACGACAAATTCGGACTGTGCGAAGAATTCTCAACTCCCTTTTGAAAGAGCAAGCAGTGACTGATGACTGTCTTCTGACAATAATGTGCGAGGTTGAAAGCATCATCAACGGCAGGCCGCTTACAACTGTTTCAGATGATGTGAACGACGTAGAACCTCTAACACCCAATCACTTATTGCTGTTGAAATCTCAACCCAACATGCCTCCAGGGATTTTCAGCAAAGATGACATGTACACAAGAAAGAGATGGAAGCAAGTCCAATATCTTGTGGATTTGTTTTGGACTAGATGGACGCGTGAATACCTTCCACTTCTTCAGGAGCGCCAGAAATGGCTGAAGCCAAGAAGAAACTTCATGACGGGAGATGTTGTGCTACTAGTGGACAGTTCTTCCCCACGGAACTCCTGGCTCATGGGAAAGATAGTGGAAACGTTGCCGGACTCCAATGGAACAGTGCGAAGAGTGAAGATAAAGACCAAGACCAGCACTCTGGAAAGGCCTGTAAACAAACTGTGCTTGTTGGAAGAGGCGACATCAGAAGAGTGAAGATAGAAGAAATAAGTTGATAATTTATGGACGTTTAGAAATTGTTTGGCTCCCAGTGTTTAAGTTTATAATTGCTTAGTCCTCCTGCCTAACCAATTAGGGGCCGGGTAATGTAAGAGCCAAATAGGTATTGGTTCATCTTAAATGATATGTTTGTTTAGAAACAGTTAAAATAGTATAAAACTGTTTAATGAAAATTAATAGGTCATGTATTGGTTGTAATGCATGATTTGGTAGTGTTTGGTTCTAGTGATGTTTTAGTGTTTTGGGCTTCCAATCGGATGGCGCTACGTCATAGCTTAGTTAGTTTGAAGTTGGAGATGTTGGAAGCAACACAGTTTTTTGACCGTGCGTACCATGTTTAATTTTGTTTTTACAAGTAAACATTTTAAAAAAGAAGACGTATGGTTGCTCGTGTTTCAAATACTGGTTGCAGTTAGACTGACTTCAAAGGGTGGTACAGAAGAATGAGAAACAATTAGGTGCCACTACAGCAGATGTTGCCGCTGATTCACAATATTAGCATTCCCTTCCTGTTGAATGGGTCAATTCATATTCTCACACCAGACACTGTTGTTGTCACTGTGTGTGCAACTTTTACATTAGCGAATGAAAAATGTTAAAAGATAAAACGATGACACAATGTACTGTAGCATGGAACCCGGGCTTGAATTGAGTTGATGGTACATACTGCTATGCCTGTGTGTGTGTGTGTGTGTGTGTGTGTGTGTGTGTGTGTGTGTGTGTGTGTGTGTGTGTGTGTGTGTGTGTGTGTGGGGTTTGTGTGTGTGTGTGTGTGGGTGGGTGGGTGTTTGTTTGTTGCAAGAATGTGCATCCAATGCTTGTGCACTGATGTTTGCAATGTGCAATATGTGTTTGTCAATGTCTGTATCTGTCTGCGATCTCTATCTCGTTCTCAGGCACAGCTGTTGCAAAAGCAGACAGTGTGCGTGCGTGCGTGCGTGCGTGCGTGCGTGCGTGCGCGTGTGTGTGTGACTTGTGATTTACACAGGCTTAGCTGACACTATATGAAGCAATATAACTTCCACAATAGTTACTTCTAACTAACCTAAAAACGGCCAGGCACTTTCAAATACCTGACAAGTGACTGGATGAACCATTTTTCTATCAAGTCACACACACCTAAACCACGCCTGCTTTGGCTGATAGCTCCTCACCGGACACTGATTGGTTCGGGGAGCTGTTAGATCAGACACAAATGCATTACTTGAAGCCTAGTCTATATCCTTGAGGTTCCACTTCTGGGATTACACCGTTGCCGCCGGAAAATCCACCAGATTTGACTCATTTAGGCCGGATATCCGTTGCCTTGGGCATCCTTTGTGTTGGCATTTTAAAGGTGCAATATGTAATATTGTATGTAATACTGGCAGCTAGCGGTTAAAATAGTTACTGCACTACCAATTCAAAATACTGGACAGTCGTTTCCCCCGCCCCCTCCTGCCCAGACTCGAAGTTCACGGGGGTTGCCAGGCTGAGACCGCAGCATTCACAACAATGTTGCTAGACGCTTTTCTCACATAGCCAGACATTACTTCACAGCACAGCAGAGTAGCTAACGTTAGATGCTAGTCTCACATAGCCAGACATTACTCCACACCACAGCAGAGTAGCTAACGTTAGATGCTAGTCTCACATAGCCAGACATTACTCCACAGCACAGCAGAGTAGCTAACGTTATGCTGGCTATATCGACAGTCATAAAAGCCCGTGCTCACGCGGAGCCATAGATATATACACGACGCGGAGCTCTGTCTGACAGACACACTTTTCGGCTTAAAATTACAGTATGAACCGCTAAAAACACAACAACCTCACCGTCCTCTCCACACGCCAGTCAGGCACACTTCCTCGGCTTAGAATTACAAATAACACCAAAACGCAAAAATACCACTGCCTTGCCGACGGAGCACACTTCATTGGCTTAGAATTACGGCAACAATCGCTAAACACACTGCAAACTCATAGTCCTCTCTTCCCGATTTACAGCCCCACTCTGCGGCTCAAAATAACTCACCGTTGTCGGCTCCAGCCGCTGAACTACACGTTATACAGCCATGGGCTGCTTGCCTGGTCCTCCGGTAAACGTTAGCAGTTAACAGGGTTAGCGCCGGCGTTAGCCGGACCAGGACCAGTCGGGATCACTTTACTGGCTGTGTCTCAATTGTTTTTGCGAGTAACCAACTCGGGTACTCTAGCTATATAATTCAATGCGAGTACATAAATGTTGAAATGACATAAAATGCCCGTCCCTAGTGGCTGTGATAAATTAGCCTGAAGATAATGCTTACCTGTTCAGGAGGAAATAAGCCAATTCTGCGTCCTTTTGGGATCTAAGCTGTCTCCATCTTTCAAATACATCTCCAATATTTACCAGGGGGTTGTTACGTCTCTGGTCACGCAACTGTTAGAAACATGCCGTTTACTTTTTTTTTTTAGGTCCGGTAGAATCTATCTCCGTTGATCCTGTTCGTTTGTGTGCTGCTTTCATGGCTGTAACAACGTTACAGCTGTAGCGCGCTGGGTTTACGTTTTTACAGGTATATCTGGCAACCCGGCCTGGCTGTCAAACTGGGCCGTTTATAACAACCACAGACCAAAACATAAACATAAATTCCATCACGGAATGTAAATTTCAAATAGAAAAAATACTGACATCAGCATTGTTGTCAGAAAAGATAGTATTTCAGTTTAACATGTTTCCTTAATATCTGATGAGGCATTGGTGTCATTTTTGGATTTATTACAGTACAAATATTACATATTGGACCTTTAAATTCCAGTGGATTGAGGACTATGGTTAACTTTTGTAAAGACTCTCCTCCAGCGCGCTTTGGAGGAGGGTCTGGCAAAGCGAGAGAAGCCTAACAACATGGATTTTGTGTGAAATGTGATCCCGCGACCCTCGCGATCTCATGATATCGCGAGAATCCAGTTGCCATGCAACTACCGCGCTGCTGAGATCAGATTAATTGATGACCACCTCTACTGAGACCAGACCCACATAACATATGTATACAAGTACTAAAGATGGATAAAACATATTAACAACAGATCAAAATACAGTCTTTCATGCAGGACTGAGTTTCATCCCATCTAAGACTGGCTTGGAATTTCTGCAGCCAGAGTGGGAGTGCTGACTGCTGACAGGAAACAGTGCAAGAGAACATTTACAGCATGACACAGACTGATACAAACTCCCTGAATTGAACTTGATCCAAATCTACATTCGGACTTAGGGTTAATTTATAACACTTTTATAGAGAGATACATATCTGTATGCCTGTAAATAGCCTACCTACCTTTGTGGACGAACAAAAAAGAAGTATAATTATCATGATTTTTATGTTATCGTCCTTTCAGTTTTCATAAAAGCAGTTACCATGACATTCTCTTTCAATGTTGTGTGAACAACAATGTGATAATAATTGTGTAACCCATTGTGTGCTTACAAAGACATTCCCAGGAAAAATCAAAGATTGTACAATTGTACTTGTGTTGTAAATTATTGTTTTACATTTATCTTATAATAATGATGTTCTGGCATATAATGCTGCATTATTATTATCTCTCATTTCCTTCATGCCTTGCCGGAGGACAGGTGTTTGTCGGATGGTGAAACAGCATAGAAAACCCCCCTCCTTCCAGACATTTCGGACCCCAGAATGTGGGGTCTGCGGTTGGGAATTTCTTAAACTTTTCGAAACCAGCAATCCGAGGTAAGAATATAAGCAGGGCTTGAACTTCTCTCTCTAGATCTCTGTTTTCCGTTTGTTACGCAACTATTTCTGTCACTTTTCTTATGTACAAATGAGTACAATACTATAAACAACATGACATCATGACCTCGCATAAACATACAGTACACGCCCACTTTCTAAAGCCAAGTGGCGTGTTATCTGTACGCATTTTGAGTGCCGTATACAGTGGACGGGTTGGGTTTAGCAAAAGAAGAACCGGTTGGGTTTAGTAAAAGAAGAAAGCAACTGTTGGGTTTAGGAAACGTGACACGCAGGTTGGATTTAGGAAAGAAGAGCCGGTTGGGACACGTGGGAGACTAAGGAAACGTGACACGTGGGACACGATCCCCGGTCTCCTGGGTGAAAGTCCTGTGTTTTACCCATCCTCCACTTCGACCAACCTCCCTACGCAGATTTTCGCCCTTTCATACTACTCGCTACGGTGTAAATTCACACGCAATCGCAAGGTAATGTATGTCAATGCAGGCCAAACGGCGTTGATAAACACGCTAAAAAGCAAGTATGCGTCTTGATAACACGCCAAAAATGGCACATGAATTGCCGTGTCATACATACGCCACTTCATGAGATCAGTCTGCTATAAGATGAAGTGTGCCACTATCCACATGTTCAATCGACTATTGCTTCTTGCCCATCTCTATGTTGGCCAGTTTTTCTCCCCATCGTCAAGTGTTGCCATTCGGAACACCTTTTGCCTTCAGTTCCTACAAACTACGTGGATTTGCGCATACCTCGCTAAGAGATCTCTGACTCTCAGGTGAAGATACTTTTCCATTGAATTCACATATGTTACTGGTGAAAACAGAATTTAGTCTAAGTAAATATATAAAGCTAATAAAAAAATATACTCATGGTCAAAGTCATTTCATAGGATCTTTCCCTCCTCTGTTCAGAAGTTCAAATGAGGTCCCTCTGATTCACAAAAGTAAAACAAACAAAGCTTGTGTGGAATGTTTGTGGTGGTGTTTATAGAGAATACTGTAATTTCAGTGTTTGCAGATTTTGTGCTGGGGAGCTAATTTAGATTTGGTTACATTCATACTTCCCTTAAAGTTTTAATACTTTTACTGTGTGACTAACTCAGTCTTTTCCTACCCACTCACTCTCCTTTCACTTCCCTCTTTTCATTCCCTGGAATCTCTTTTATCTGAAAAAGGTCACAAGTGAAGAGTGGAGTGTATGCCACATAAACACCTATGAACCTGAAATGTAAAGCTTAATGAAAAATGGCCAAAAATCTAACATCTAACATTATTTGACCACACTTTGATGAGATAAAGACCATCAAGTGTCATGAGCAAACAACATCAGCAGACATTTATAAAATGAAATACCAGCCTTATCTTGCAGCTATCATAAAATACACTCCTGCCAACTTTAGCTATTTACAGTCGGCTGTATTTAAGTCTGACGCCAAGATAAGTGATGGGTTATATGAGCTGTTTCGATTGCCTTTATGGTTTTTTTCTGGTGGGGCTTGTCCTTTCAATGTTATTTCCTACCATGATGTTGCAGTATTTATCCTTCAGGCCCACTGTTTTGTTTAAACAGGGAAATGCATGCTGGTAAAACCTGAAGAGATTACAGGAAAAGAGGTAAACCCCACAACGTCAAGCAGAGAAACCTTTTCTTTCAAGCAAAAACTTTCAAGATAAACTTCTCACTTCGGTTTTACCCACACGCCAACACACACACCTTCACAAACACATACGCACAGCTCAGATGTGGAAGATGGTTTTCTAGGATCCCCCTATTGAAATATTGGTTATGAATACACACAGTGGGTTGTTCTGATGAAGGTGGCATCCGTGGGACAGCCCCGCATTTTATTGAAATACATCGAAGGCCATTATCAAAAGTAGTGGAGGCTGTGATGGGGAGATCCAGAGCTGGGTAGCTGGGTGTTTTGCTGACTAATAGAACTAATTGTTGTCCCTCCTCCACATTCACTGTTTGTGACAACAGTTTACCATGTTATTAGATGGCAGAGTGACTTATCAATCCTCTCAGAATTTCCCTGTTCCACTAGTGCTGGTGCTGTTAAAAATAAAGTCAAATAAGTTACAGAAACTTAAACGCACAAGTGAAAATGCCTACAGCTTTTAGACAAATTGTATTTACCAAAAATAACGTAAAAAAAAACAACAACCTACAGGTAAGGATTTTTTTTTGTACACCACCCCCTTACTAAAACTATGCTACTCACTCATGTGATGGCCATGGAATATTGATCCTTGTAAAGATCTACAGCTACCTGTTTCTCATATACTGTACAGTGAGCTCGGGATGGGGTCCAAAATGGGCAGTAGACAGAAAAATCATTCATAGTGGTTTCAAAGCCGGTTTCAGCTCTAGGGGCTCATGAAGTCCAAGACCTCTCTTGCAGTAAAGAAAGTCATACAACTATTCTAGCTGTCGGCACAGGACAGCTTGAACTATAGCACAATAATCCCATTATCACAGCTCGCTGAGTTTGCTTCCAGGCAGTCAGTCAGATTTTGGGTTTTCCCCCACATTCCTCCTGGATTAGATTAAACTTGTTATCTCTTTATGTGAATAGTTGTCTTGGGGTTTTATTTGTAGACAGTTGTATGTTGTCCCGATGTCCACCAAATGCCATTTTTGGCTTTACGCAATTCTGTCACAAGGTTTTAAAATGTGTTTCCCAACTACTGTATGCCATGACATCTGAATGCCGAGTCTTATTAATAATTGGTTTACCTTTGAAAGAGACTCGCTTCCCTATTCATGTTTCTATGTTAATTCACAGAAAAATGGGGATTTTATGGGCAGAAGTTTTTATCTCATAAACAAGTCTTCTTTCTTTACTCTAACTACCTGTGTATGTAGGGGAATCACATTGCAGGTACTTCCCGTGTTGTAAATCAAACATTTCCCCTTCATGTTTCCAAAAATTAAAGCTATAACGCAAAAATAAATCTTTGCTGAACTTAAAGTCTCAACATGCACTTTTCATCTGAGCTTTGACACTTTGTGTCACGGTGAACCTTGGCTCTTTTCTGTGGCTCTTTGTGTATGATGTGTGTATGTGTGTGAACACGTGTGTGTCAAATGATCCACAGTGTGGGAATTACCCTCTTATCAGTCTGGTCTGGTCTGGTCTGGAATCTCTCTTCAGCGCTAATGTTTATTTGGGTTTGTGGAGAGCGGAAAGAGAAGCGGTGAACAAAAAGAGAGCGAGGGGAACAAAAACAGGGACTAAGACAGTCTCAGCAAGTCATCTTACATTTTCTCTGTGTTCTTTTTTTTCTTCTTCATTGCTGCATCCAGATCATCTATCCAATAAAGCGAGACATATCTGTATGTATGTATGTGTGTCTGTGTTTGGGGGGAAGGTAACCTGCACATCACACGCAGACGCCACATGCAGAACGCTTTACAACGGGGGTGGGGGGGGCTTTGACTCTTTTCCTGCTTCCAACATTAAAGCCAGACACTATATAGTGTTAAATTGCTTTGAGCTGTAGCCTACATTCACTTCTAAACAGAGGCAGAATATATCGTAATCTCTGAGATTATTCCTTCACATTCTGAATCTGCTATTTACCTATCTCTGTTAGGTAAATGTAGTAGTAGGCCTACAACGTCTCCCTCTGATGTAGCCGTAGCCTACACTGTAAGTCAGTAGTAGGCTATACAGTGGAGTTGCATATTAAGTGGTTTGGGGTCCTTCTGTAAGTAATTTTGGGGTACAATTTGGTTTTGAAGAATTCAACAAGCAGCAATACTACATGCCAAGCAATCGGCCCGTTCGTACATTTTCAACGGGCACGGTACTAGTTTTAATAAATCAATAAAGCAGTATTATTTTATAACTGTGAGACCTTTTTTTTTTCTTGTCAGTTGTATTTTTCCACCAAGTCTTGACTTTGAATTAGGAGCTAATGGAGCCTCCTGGGGGTGTTTTCAGACAACCCCCACATAGAAATGGACACAGCACAAAGTGTCCCATTGAGATGTGTGAGAGGGCCCAGGGTGCCTTGTCCTACAACAAGCGCTTATTCTACAACAGATGTAGTTGTAGCTCAAACATACTTGTAGTAGGAGGCTTTTCAGTGTCTACATTGTCAAACAAAGTAAGCAGCCTTCAGAGATTGTAGAGTGCAAAGAGAAAAAAAGCTTGTCTTGAGGCTTACAAAAACACTTCTCAGTGAAAAGGAGAAACATTTTTAGTTGAAACAGGCTGGGCCCATGAATCTGACTTAATGATCTTGTGATCTGCTGGATCAAAGGAGTAATTACGCTTAAAGAGAGATTAAAATTGAGAGTTTGTTTTAAAAAAATTCCAGGCACAAAATTCCCATGTGATTTTATGTTTGACACTTTATAACATTTTGTCATTATTTGTCGTTATTAGATGAAAATGTTCCAAAACCATGTTTTTCAAGTTAAAACCCTGTCATATATATATATATATATATATATATATATATATATATATATATATATATATATATATATATATATATATATATTTCCCATATAAATAAATATATATATATTTCCCATGTGATCGTACCACATGATCATCACATGTAGAGATTTTGACCAGTAATCTCATGGGATTTTCCATACTGAGCTAAGCTAAATGAAACTAAGCATGAAAGTTCATTTTTGATCTTGGAAAGAGTAGTGTGACAAAACAATCCCAACTCAAGAAAGTTGTTTAACTTGTCAGGTCAACTAATGAGGGGAGCTTGTGTTCGGATTGTTTTGTTAAAGGACTATTTACTCACATATCTGCAGATCCGTCTCTCAACTGATGAAAGGCTGTCAGCTGATGAAGAAAAAGGTACTTGGAATTTCTTTGTCAAAATAAACTCAACAAAGCCAAACCAATAACAGTCTGAGTCACACAAATGACAAGGGCTGGGTATCGATACCAATTTCATAAAATCCATTTTAACATAAAGAAATCACAACATTACGGCCAAAATCTTTTTATTTATTTTTCAGCTCCTGCTACGTGAGCTGTGTGTAGAGTTTTTCCTGTGTGCCTCTACAACGTGTAACATTAGACAGCCAATCACCAGCATTATTAGATCTTAGTAGATGCATGCTGCATGCTTATTGGCTCACTGATGCTGATGAGATTTACTCCTAAGGTAGTGCAATTTGGTCTTGAATGACGAGGCATTTTTAAATACTCGGTACTAAGGAGGCAAATCGATCGGTGCCGAAAAAGTAGCGAATTCGGTACCCAGCCAAATGACACTAAATTTATATTCTGAGGTCAAATGTGTCATTGGAATTAACACATTCTATTTAAATCTATGATGACAAACTCATGTTTTTACGGCTCCCGGGCAACCTGAATGTGTCCATTGTCAGACCATTAGCATTATGATGATTATATCTGAAGGAAATCAGGTTAATGCAGACAACCTTGCTGCCTCGCTTGTCTCTTTGATGACTTTGCTCATTCCTTTTATTCTGTTTTGGTGTCTGTCATGTGAGCGGTTGACCTGGCTGGTGAATGAACTTTCTCAGCTGTCATATGAGTGGAGGCGCTGCTGATCTGTCCATTCTCAATGATCTCATTCAGCCGGGGGGTGAGTTGTCCTTGCCATCATGCTTCCTATCACAAGTGTTGTTGACCACAGTGTGGTCTGAACGCTTGCTTGTGCTTCTCATGTGCTAAACTTCACTTTCAGTACATGAATTCAGTGATGATGGTGGGGATGACGATTAATGACAAAGCACATGTCCTGAAAACAATAAAGCAGTTTTTACTGGGATGAAGCACATCCACACATCATTCTCATACTCGAGCACATACTCGATAATCGATTCAAAGTGCCTATACAGATATTGTTACAGTGCAAGCCCAATAAATCCCTTTTAAAACTTAATCTGGAGACTCTGTGCATCCTCTGCATCTTCTGGCCATCTGTTTCCAGGCTGTGGGAATTTCTGGCTTGTCAGCAGAGTCTCTTCTTAGCAAAGACATTAGTGGATTAACAGTCTGTCACACAAGGTGTCTCCACATTATTCAACGGTGTGGACACGCTGTTTCCAAGAATATAAAAAAAATGCTGTCTCATGGGAAGCTGACGAAGAGAAATAAACTCTAAATTGAAGGAATAATAGCAGTAGTCCGGTGACAATTCATACAGCATAGTAAGTAAGTATATGTCCAGATGTTATCTCTTGGGTATTCACATCCTTGAGCTTGCTGATAAAAAAGATCAAATGAAAAAGAGAAGAGGAATCAAGTTGCAGCGATATTCCCGGAAAAACATTTGCATATAAAACCAACATACAGTATTTACATCTTGCAAAGTCATTTTTCCTGAGGTGCAGCAGCAAAGTATAAGTCAGACAGAAAGTCAGATGCAACTCTGATTCACCTCACTGAAGGCAGGATAGAGATTTTGAATGAGAATAAATCTATTTGCATGTCAGTTTTTTTAATTTTTTTTTTTTACATATTTCAATATGCGGCCAAATTCCCTGCTCAGTGTGAAATCACAAGATTAGTTAATTCAGAGAGCATCAGAGGTGTTAGGGTCACACCTGTGTGAAGTAAACTGAAATCCTCCAACTGCAGCTGATTGCATCTTTTATGTTCATAACTGATGGAAAAATCACCATGGAAATGTTTTTATTTAGCTCTGTCTCACAAGTTTGTTGTTGCGTGGGCGCTGTATATGGCTTCCTCTGCACCTGACAAACAGGAAGTTGTTTGTGTGTGTGTGTGTGTGGTGTGTGTGTGTGTGTGTGTGTGTGTGTGTGTTTACCACAGGATGTAAGATAATCATAGTTGATCTTTCCATCACAACCATTGTAGTCCCCCTCCCCCCCATGACTTTTCAACTCTATAAATAGTTTTTCTCTCAGTTTCCACGTGTTCGCATGGGTTTATCGTGAGTAGTATACACCCCCGCCCCCACACACACAGAAATGAAGGGCAGTCACAGCTCTGACTTGGCTCAGTGCTCAAAGGGCTGAAAGCCATCTGGACAGTTATTAGCAACACACTTGTATGGGATATCAAAGAAGTAAAGAGCTACACTGATGTAGGCTTACTGTTTTATCCAAATAACTGTTAAACGTTATTCAAATAACTGTTAAACGTAAACTGTAATAAAAAAAAAAAAAAAAAAAATGTGATTGACTTCAAAGTGAGTTTAACACAATTCAGACCCATTATAGAATCTGTGAAAAATGCAGAAGTGGTGAATCAGTTTGGCCACCACAGTTTTCAGCCAAGATTTATGAGATATACTCAGTGGTGGAAAAAGTACTCAGATCCTTTTCTAAAGTAAAAGTACAAAGACCACACTGTGAAAATACTCCAATACGAGTAAAAGTCCTGCATCCCAAACCTTACTTAAAGTACTAAAAGTAAAAGTATTCACTGTGTAGCAAAATGTTCCCTGCCAGTGTTTTACTATTATATATGATGTTTTTGGATTCATATTTCTGCTGCATTAATGTGTATGTTGCGTTTTACTGCTATAGATGTTTATGGTTGTGCTAATTATCCTTTATATACTGTTGGGTAGTTTAATCTGATTCATATTCTATAGGATCATTATATGTTTGTAGAGGTGCTGTCCTGTGAGAACCACGTGTCTCTAAAAAGTCAACTTTTCATGGTGTCAGAAAAACAGCCCTGTTTCAGCTTTGTGACGATGCATTTTAACAGATGATCCAAGAGGCTTTTTTAAAATTGTTTATTTAGCTTAAGAGGTAGGATAATGTTCTCAACACATAAAGGAACACTTCATCAAAATCAACACATCTGGAGATACATGGGGATGGGGAAGGGGATGAAAAACTGTAATCTGAAAAGTAACTAAAGCTGTGAGACAAATGTAGTGGAGTAAAAAGTACAATATTTGCCTCTGAGATGAAGTGCAATTGAAATATAAAGAAGTATAAAATGGAAATACTCCAGTGAAGTACAAGTACCTCAAATTTGTACTTTAATGTGCTTAGTGACATCCACCACTGGTTATGATTGACTGACAGCCATGTTGTCGGCAGAGGAGGACGAAAGACCATCAAGCCAGCACGTGTAACTCAAAATGAGCATGGCTAAAATATCAGAAGGGATAGAATCTGCAGCACATTGTTGAAAGTACACTTTTAAAATTAAAATAAAATATCTGAAAAGGAAGAACAGAATAATTAAAAAGAGAGATCTAAAATGGGGAAAGCAGAAGGAAACCAGGAAACTGGACACTGTGAAAGATGCTGTGAAAGAACTGGGATTATTTTTGTGCTCCTCCTGAGGGATACTTTTCTGTGTTAAGGATGTGGACGGGGAAGCCATAAACATAATAAATATATCTGGGAAATGAATGTGCAGGTCTGAACAATGCATTAGGATGTACCAGGTCTGAACGCAGAGTCGTGGGAAGGGAAAGGGTTTGATGAAACTGATGCAGATGACTCAGAAACGCTTGTTCCTGAGTGGAAACGAGTGTTAGCCTAAGAAACCCTAAGAAAAAAAAAAACACCCGCACACACTCACACAGGCCTTGGCTTGTGGCCTTGGCTGGAATTCATATGAGGAAAGAGCATTACAATGGCCTCACACACATTAACACACACACTGAATGGGGCTGGGGAGAGAGAGAAAGCTCTCGAGAAAACAGAAGTTACTAATTAGGTCAAATTGGCCCTCAGCAGTTAGATGTCTGGCGGAATGCTTCCTCTCTCTCGCTCCCCTCATCTGTCTCCCTCCAGATGTTTGACTTCCTGGCACACTGACTTTGGTTTTAGTGCTGTTTCATGTTCTGTTGTCACAGCAGGATGTATTGTGGCTGATCATTAGTGAGGATGAATAATGACACCAGCTGTAAGAGTAAGAGGTAGACACGGCAGAAAAACAGGACATATATGTTAAACAGGAGACATGAGATACAGAATAGGTTTATTAAACAGATTTCAAAGGCCTCTATCTGTATATAGAATATCTTGGAACGGGAAGTCTACAAAAGACCCAAAATGACCAGGAAATGGATATTTAATGTCCCTGTGTGCTCTTTTCAACAAACCTTCCTGAATATGCAAACAACCGCAACTGACCTGTTAAATCATCAATCACCGTGTTGCTTGTCCAAGTAAGGTCCTTTTATTGTTAGCATCTAAACCGTTCAAGATTCATGTTAAAAACAACCATTGTTATCTGTCAACGAATACAGTGCTATGATACTACGGCTAAGTAGCTCGACTCTGAACAATGCCCCTCCTTTATTTCCGTGTCCTCTACATGATTCATCGACTGGTTAGGATGATGACGTTTTGCCATTGCATCATGCACGTAGCCATCACGTGTGTTTCTATATCTTCTCGTTTTATAACGGATTAGCAGGAAACATTCACCGCCGTCGGCAAGAAATGTGAGCCTTGCTTTTGTTTGCTTGTGTGTGAAATGTTTCAAAAATGACTTTCAACTTCGAGTGGTCGAGTCTGTCACCGGTATCATCGTAAACTGCATGGCCCATGAACCTGCTAGAACGGACGGTGTAGGAACAGTAACTAAGGTGGGTTAGTGAACGATCAATTGCAGTTGCTGCGTCTGCTCAAAAGCAAACAACTCTCCTTATTGATTATTTTAGGGGGAAAATATAAAACTATAAAATACTGGTGGCTGGTAGCTCATGGAAACATCAGGGATCATGCAATGGAGCGGAGTTTGCAGTGAGGCATGTGTCTCCAGATCTCTCTCAGGCCTTTTTGTTTGATATCATTTGATTTGACAAAGTGTGACAAAGTCTGTAAACTGTATTTAAAGCTCCAAAAATGTTGGCTAGATTGGCTTTCTTAAAAAGGCCCGATTCGATTCAAAACGCTCGGAAACAACTGCCCCTTCTTTGCTGAGTCACTGTGGTGTGCTCACTGATTCAGTGAAACGTGGAGAGAAAATTTCAGTCTGGCAGCACAAGAGTGGATGACATTCTCCTTTGTGCTTTTAATGTGAAACAGAGGGAGAATCGTAAAAAGGAAACACACTTCCTGTTAGACTGGTGTGTGTGAGGTGCATAAGTGTGTGTGATGCACTCCTTGTTGCCTTAACAGGCAGGAACATGACATCAGCAGCAGGATCCCGCATGAAGGATATGCCGCAGCCAACACAAACACACACACACACACACACACACACACACACACACACACACACACACACACACACACACACACACACACACACACACACACACACACACACACACACTCACTCACATCACAGCCAGAGAAAGAAATGGCCAAGGGTCAGTGGAAGAGTAACAGAGGAAGGGAAGGATGTCCCCTCCTTTGACTGCTTTTCCATGCCACCCACTTGGATTTGCCTGACACTCCCGTTTTAAAAAATCTTACAGCTCACAGTAAAAATGATGATTTTTTCCCCCCCTCTACACATGTAAGTAAAAAAACAGTTCCACAAAGTAAGCAATCCTCACAAAACCAACAGTTGTGAGTGAAGAGTGGTACAGGATAGCAGGGGACTGGAAGAAATAGTCGCGTTTTCTGTTGAATTTTCTTTACAGAGATATAAACATATCATATAACATCGGCATCGGCAGGTCTGTCAGGTGGGTTTAGAGAATGTCAAATAAAATTTGCATTAATATTGATTGGATTTACTGCTACCTAACTCTGCTGTTAAGGAAATGAAAAAATAGAGCCTGTTTAATGGATGACTTAGTTCCGAACAGAGGCTCAGATCTTTATGCTGATTGGCTGCCGCTGTTGTCGGCCGCCATTCAAGACAGGCAGACAGGGGAGATGGTTTGCAGTATCATGGCTATTATACATAAATATTAATGCAGCTATGGAAATTAGAAATAGCATCCCCACAGAACAGAATGACTTAAAAAGGAAGCCCACACTAATAGATATTGATGATTTCTTGAAGTGACGTTAAGACAATTGCAGAGACTATATTAGTTCAGTTTTTATGCCCCACATATCTGGAACAGACTCCCAGAAAACTGCAAGTCCACTAAAACTCTGAGATCTTTTAAATCAAGGCTGAGGACTTTTCTGTTTGATGCTGCATTTTATTAAATTAAGTAATTGTCCATTTCTTACACTGCACTGTAACTTTTTATTCTTGTATTTTATACCTGATGCTATTTTAGCTTGTTTTTATTTTCCGTTCTCTTGAATGAATGTTTTTAATTATTTTTAATTTCTCTTTAATGTTTTCTGTAAAGCACTTTAGATTGCCTTGTTGCTGAAATGTGCTATACAAATAAAGTTGCCTTGCCTTGTCTGGCCTCGATGTGTTTCCTTACACAGGAAATCATTTCAGACTTGGTGGTGGGTGGGTGACCTCACCATAAAAACATGATGTCATATAACATGGTAGCATCTTGTAACACCTTGAAAATGTGTGAAAGGTATGACAACAACATATTTCACAGTTAACATTGGAATAAAAGGTTAATTTGAGAATGGTGTGTAAATGCTCTCCCACAAGCGTATTGAGAGGACTCTCTGTGACGTCTTGTCATGTGCACAAATCAACACATCTGTTTTTGTATCTGCATGTCTCTCTGTGACGTAACGTTACTGTTTGCCCATATTATATTATATAATATAATATATTGTGGAAGCATATTGCTAAATTGAAAACAGTCATACCTAGATTTGCAGTGCTGAAAGGCATACAGTGTGGAGTATAATAGCATATAATTCAGAAAGTATTTAACAGTAGAGATTCTCATTTACACCTCTGAGGTAAGTGAACAATTAAAGATGTGAAATCAGCACATTTTGGCCTCAGAGTCACATCAAAGGAGTCTTGTGATTTCTTGCTGCTGCTCCAGAAAGGGATGTTTGATGATGCTTTTCTCTCTCCCTCTCTAGCTGCCAAGTGAGTCTTGACTACCTTGAGGCTGTTTTCTTTTGTATACACCTTATACAGTCTATGGTATACACACAAACACACTCACACAACGCAGTACATCAGCTAATAGTGTGGCAGGGAGCCAGGCTGTGTGTGTGTGTGTGTGTGTGTGTGTGTGTGTGTGTGTGTGTGTGTGTGTGTGTGTGTGTGTGTGTGTGTGTGTGTGTGTGTGTGTGTGTGTGTGTGTGTGTGTGTGCATGCGCAACCCGTTCTCATTCCGAACTCGTAAAATAAGTATGTTTGGTCAGTGTCCTTCAGCGTCTGATGCGACGAAAAAGGCACCCTTCGGCGTATTTGTGTAACGTACTGGGGAGAGCCGCAGTTGGATGAGATTTAGCGAGTGGTATGTAAGGGGAAATTGCTGCGTAAGGATGGTGGTTGGGGTGGCGGATGGGTAAACACCGGACTTTCACTCAGGACAGGGGGGGTTGCGGGCCCCCTGTGTGTGGCGTTTTGTTTCCCCGTCTCCGCGCGTGTTTCCCGGCTTTTAGAGGCGTCCTTTTCCCGTTGTTTTCTTTTGTTTCCCCCGTCGGCGTGGTGTTTCCCGGCTTTTGAGGCGTCCTTTCCCCGTTGTTTTTCTCCTAAACCTCCGACCAAAAGGGACGAAAAAGGGACGGCAATAGTGGCGACCAAGCACGTTTACATGAGACGCTAAAGGAGACTTTTAACGTCAAATAAGAACGAGAAAGGCTCCTGACCGAACGTCCTTATTTTACGAGTTGGGTGTGAGAATGTGTTGGCATGCGCACACGTGTGATTTCTATGCATTTGTACTGTATGGGTGTATAAGTCAATTTTGTTTATGTGCGTTTGCGTCCAAATGCAAAACACGTTTATGAACACGTGTGAAATCACAGGTCTACAGTATGTCCATATCATATTTTGGTATTCCATTTGTTAGGTGCTTGTTTTCTCATATTTCAACCTTCTCACTACCCCAGAATTCTGCCTGCAAAGAAAATCAATGATAGGAAGCATTTCTGGTTTGTAATAAAACCCTACAATTGCCTTTTGAAGGTATTCATGTCCAACATGGCATCATGACTTTGCGTAAATATATACGCCACTTTTATAAAGCCAAATGGCGTGTTATTTTACGCCATTTTCAGCTATCCACGTGTATGATACACGCTGGAAACAGCTGATGTAAACAGACCCACCACGTGGCGCATTATCGCACCGCAACGACGATGACTATCGGCGAACAACGTCCACCGCCTGGCAAGAAAAAAAAAAATGGTTGAGTTTAGGAAAAGAACACAGGGAAAGGCTTTAGTAACAAAACAGTGACAAAAACACGGAAAGTAACGACAAAAACACGCTTACGACAACAACAAATGGTTGGGTTTAGGAAAGAAACATTGGGTAAGGCTTATTAAAAACAAAAAGTTAAAAACAAAAAACGGCAAAAAACGAAACAATGTCCATCCACACAAGCGTTAAGGCTCCGCAAACAGCAGATTGTCCAACTTTACTCTGAGGTTGAAAATCATGGATGTATAAGTTGAAAATACATCAAATACATTGGAGAAAGAACAATGGTGAAAAGTAAGACCAGGGATTTATTTGCTTGGACCAACGATGAGGTGAATGGTTAAAGGTATGTAAACCTAGCTAACCGATAAGACGGACATGGATGTTGAGTAGAGCTAGTACACGGTTTCATCGCAGTTAAAGGTTAAGCTACTTGCCAAGATGTCCATACTAAAGCAGGAGAGTAGAGGATACAGAAGTCGGGGGGGATAACTTGGGATAACATTGAAAACCAGGGACAGATCATGCCGGCTTTCTTAAAACAAAAGAAAGTCATCTGCATAGTGTCCTAAAACTTTAAACATGGCTGTAGAGCGTTTGATAGCCTGTGCAGTACATCTGTAAGCCACTGGGGAGGCATATACCACTGACCTATTTTAGGTTCTTAATTAAAAACTAATTTTACCAAATAGGATAACATGCACATCATTGTGATTTTTATCTTGACATAAGAGACAAACTATTTTTTAAAACTGAGATGCAAGAAAGAGGTAGTTTTAGTTTGTTTCAAAGAAATTATGCACCAAATGTTATATAGCAAGAGGGTAGCATGATACAGTATTTGGTGTACATACTTCAAATCATGATCATCTGGTAAAGGCAAGATGCCAATTTTTGAAAAATAAAAAAAAAAACTTGCAAAATCAAAAAGGTTTCAATGAACAAGTGCATAAGATCATTTTTAATAAACTTTATTGTCCCATTTTCCCCCAAATATGTTACATACAAAAAGGTGATTGGAATTAAACATCTTGTGTCAAGACCATTACATTTACACAATAAATAAAAAACATGTATAAATAAAAAAATAAATAAAACAGGACATTATGTGCCAAAAAAATAAAGACTCTTCTGAATTGGCAGATGGCTTTCACAATGTTGGGTATTTTGAAAAGACATGTACATAATACTTGCATTCCAGGTCACAGTTTTTAGGATACAACTCTGGGTCGAGAAAGCAATGTAAACCAATGAGGATTACAGAACAGAGTACAATGTTTTCCCCCCCCCCATAGTAGATATTACTGCGATATATATACTTATGATACCAGTTGTTCTAAAAGCTTATACCAGGTATTGAGAGTGTAGTGCTATTGGACTTACTTTTAAACTTTGCTCATAGTACAAATGTAAATCCCACCTGTAAAACCCATCTCTCGAATCTTGTTTGTATCCAGCTTGACATTCAAGGGTTGTTATTGCACAGACATCCCTCAGAAAGGCACTTTTATCCCCCCTCCGCACCCTAATTCTCCAACCAAACAAACTGTTTACCAGCATGTGTGGCACACACACACACACACACACACACACATATTCACCTACTGCATTGTGAATTTAAAACTTTTTTTTTTTTTTTTAAAACCAAGAAAATGCCTTTTGGTATCTGGTTAAAAACAAATAAAATATGACAAGTTGTAGCAAAAGGTTTTGCTTTCCAGATGAATCTATACAACAAAAAATAAAAAATAAGCGTGCAAAATTGTGTTGCTCCCATAGCCACTTTAGTATGCTGTGTACCACATCAGTGAAATTTGTTTAACATAAACGACCAAAGTGATGTTGGATCAGAAGAAGCAAATTATCCTTCTCCAAACCTTAGTATCACCATCATCAAATAAGGCCAGGAATGTTATTTGTGCATGTGAGGTCAAGATCGTAGTGTGATCCAATAGTTGGCTCAACTTTCTTTTGTTTTAATATAAAAAAATTATATGTTGCGCACCATAGGCCAAACAGGCCAGAAACCAACCAAGGTTAGGATGGTCTCACCCTCTCCAATCATACCACACTTCTTCCCAAAAGCATCTGTTGCAAGATCACGGTTCCACTGCAAGTCAGTGTAAATTACCTTGTTGCTAAAATACTTCAGAAAACCGAGCCGAAAAGAATTCCAGCGGCAAGATTATCCTTGTTTCGTTGCAAGCAAATAAGACAATTTTAGTGTTAAGATACCTTTGAGAAACCATGCCTGGATTATTGGCCATCAGGGGGAAGCTGAAAGCTGCAGGGTTGGTTGGTGGCTTTGAAAGATCCAGCCAAGAAGCAGTGGGTGAGTGAGGAAAGGTAATTGGGAGTTTGGGTGTTCCATTTAGGCATCTGCCTGTGAGGGATCCATCATTTCAGCACAGGACAGGTAGGAGTCTTATTTTAGGCATCAATACCTTCCAGGTGGATACCTTTGAGGCATAAGCTGGACAGGCACAAACCTTGAGACAGATGCTGCATTTGGGCAACCGCTCGATATTTATCAACGTCAATCAATTTGATAATCAGCTGCCTAAGCACCAGTTTAGACAAGAATATTTACTCTTCTGAGCAGCCTTCCATCTGTCAGCTTGTCCCAGCGCTGCCTTGAGAAATTCTATCAACCAGTCAGGCTGCCTTAGAAGAGATGTAAACCAGTCGGGTCACCTCCATCGCATCTGCCAATCAGGCAGCCTGGGAGGCACGGAGCGGTGCTCTCAGGCGTCAGCATGGTGTTGGAGCAGCTGGACCACGTATCGCAGCCGGTGTCTCAGTTCAGTGGTGCAGCCCATCTCGTTCAGCATGCTGAGGAGGTAAGTGTACGAGACGCGCTCCCGGCTGATGTAGGTAAGCAGGTAGGAGTCATCTGATGACTTGCACAGGATGATCTTGGTGTGGTCTGCGTAGAAGTTAACCTGGAAGGGATTAAAAACAGCATGAATTAAGAAGAGGTTCATAATCCCCCAAAATAATAATAAAAAGTGTTACCAAAGAGGGTAAATGGATTCTCTTGAAGTGTACACTACTTGTTTTCTAAGTGGGTATCTATGACTCAAAATCTAAAATTAATGAGCTTTTTCAAACCTGTAGAGTGCCATTGTTGAAGAGCATGACAAGAGCATGGTCAGTCTTCACCCACTGGAGCAGAAGAGGAGGACAACCAGATACTTGATCCTCACAATGCAGATCTCCACCCTGAAGAGGACCGAAAACATTTAGTTCAGATCACAGGTTGTCACGTTAAAATAGTCCAATTGTTCTTAGACCGCTTTAAACTCTACAAAACTCAAGTTACAAAAAAGGGCCTCGTCTCCTCTCAGTATATACAAACAACTTGTTATGAAAGCTAATGCATAAAGTAATTTAATTATTCAAAATTTAACTAATTCATTCTTCTAGCTAAAAACTCAAAGCAGCTAACTGCTCATACCTCCATAAGGTTCTGCTCCATGTAGTTGGCCATGAGCTCTACAATTTGTTTCTGGCTGCGAAGCTGCTCAGGTAAAGAGTCGGCAGGGAAAGTGAAGTGTTTGTTGTCAGGCAAGCAGTAGTGGACTGTCCTAGTAAGAGGGAAAAAAAATGAAATATAAAGTTAGTCTAGTTTGGCTATGTGGACATGCTATGCAAATATAGTTTGAACGCATACTCAACCTAATTCAGTTACTTGAAGAAGTTCTAAGCCCAATGTAAATGTTTACACGACACCTTAAAAAGGTCCCATGGCATGAAAATTTCACTATGAGGTTTTTTAACATTAATATGAGTTCCCCCAGCCTGCCTATGGTCCCCAGTTTGCTAGAAATGGCGATAGGTGTAAACCGAGCCCTGGGTATCCTGCTCTGCCTTTGAGAAAATGAAAGCTCAGATGGGCCGATCTGGAATCTTGCTCCTTATGAGGTCATAAGGAACAATGTTACCTCCCCTTTCTCTGCTTTGCCCACCCAGAGAATTTGGCCCACCCATGGGAGAGAGACATCATGGCTTTCAAACGAGCAAAGTGGCAGTTTGTCAAGGCCACACCCCCACCCTCCACCTTGCCCCGCCCTCTCTCCTCCTCAATAGCTAGACACAGAAATGGCACATCCTAAGGAAAGCTCATTGTGGGACTGGCTCTAGTGGCTGTAATTCTGCACCAAGGCTGAATTTCTGGAAAGAGACTTCAGATGCAGTATTAGGGGACCACTAAGGCCTATATAAAAGCATCCAAAGAGCAGCATGTCATAGGACCTTTAAGTAAATACCGTGGCTCTTAAGGTACATACTTGCGTTGGTCACAAAGACTGAGACGCGTTCCTTCGTTGAAGAGCACACCGATGCTTTGGTTCGAGAGCTGGTAGCCAAAACCATATTTGTTTGAGTAGTCGACCCATTTAGTCACCCACAGGAAGGACTGGGGCCTGGACAAACACGGTGGGTTTCTAGTGGCTGGAGAGATAAGAAAAAAAAAAAAATTATTTAAAAACAATGTTAGGGATTATGGAACAATTTCACAGCATATTAACATCAATCATGAGTAAATTGAGGACACAAATAGTAATGTTTATATTTCCAAAGTCTACAAGTCAGCATTTTCCAAAAAGAAGAGAAAGCTATAAACTTCATATAATAAAAAAAAAAAAAAAAAAAAAAAAAAAGTACTCTGGGCTAACATGAGTCAGCAGATATTCAGAGGATGTGAAGAAATGGGTGAGGCATGGAAAAGATCTAGTTGATTAAAAGTAGAAGAGTGATTCTGCACCATTTGTCATTTAATGCAACAGAAAGAAAGCAGCCCATTTCTTTGAGGTGCAGTTTTAGTGCCCTGTGGTCACATCTCACTGACAGCAGGTTTAAAGAGGCTACTCAGCATTTCCATTTATTGTCTTGCCATTTGACACGTCATCTGACTTGCTAAACATAAGTCGTCATTATTATCATTATTATGCTGTAGGCCAAAACTGCCCTTGCAGTCTCTATAGCTCTGCCTGCTTTGTGCTCCATTACCTGCAGGCATGGTGGCCAGGCAGTTGTTGAGAACTTTCACAGCTGATTCAGACACAGCTGCAGGCGTCAGGGCGTCATCACATGCTGGAGAGAAAGCCAAGAATTACATGAAACATTGATCACAGAAGACAAAAAAGGGAATTAAAAATGAAATATGCACTAAAAATAAAAAAAATTAAATAAAAAAGGGGCCTACGTTCAGTGCTGCTGGCCGTGGTGCCCTTGAAGGAGCGAGAGATTGACTTCCTGGACTCCTCCTCAGCTGGAGTCGGTTCCAGAGGCACAGAGCCGACTACCTGACTGATGGGACAGGGCACCTGGGCATGACACAAAAGATATGATTAACACCTAGATCGCTGACCAAAAAAAAAAAAAATAAAAAAAAAAAAAAAAAAAATAATTCTAGTAAGAGCAGAGGATGGAAAACATGACAATAAAAAGGAAGGTGACCAGAGATAAGAAGAACTGCATGATACTGTCAACGTGTTATAGATTAATGCTTGCACACTTGCGGGTCTAAAATTAATGCTGTTAACAGTTTTAAGGGTTCATTGCTGTTGAATGTGTTCATCTTGCACTTCTTCCTGCCATTGCGCTGGGGTGAAACTACTTTTAGCACCACAGTTTCCTTATGTGCGCTTTGCAAGCATGCTGCAAGTTTGACATGTAGTTTCTGATGCCATGTTGTCGCAAAAAGGAGTTTCTGAAATAATCTGGTGTCACGTTTGTTAGCATGTCAAGTTTTTTTCTGCAAACATGCGCATTGAAAAACAAAAAAATAAACCGGTTCTTTTGACGACTACCTTGTGCAGTCGTCGTATGCTTCTCGACCACAACCTGGTTTCTCAGCACATGCTCATTATCAAGCGGACAAAAACATTCACACCAAAGAGCAGACAATGTTGTTCCTATTGGGCTCTATAAATAGCAACTAGACCAGTCTGCATTAGGGATTGGCCAACTGAGCTTCCTGCTGTTGCAGTATTTGGTCTCCGCTCTGGTTCTCATCTTTTTAAAATGAATACATCCATAGGGTTAAATGTATGCAGTCGAGACTTTTGCCAAGTATGTTTTCTCAGATACTAGAAAAAGCTGGCCTCATTAAGTCTAATGCACAGTTTCTCACTAAATATAAACACATTAACATTTTCCCTGAAAAGGACTTCCAGCACAATACAGAATCTTACACACTGCAATTTCATGAAAAAAGCTTAATAGCCGAAATGTCTGTATAATCAGAAGCATAACTCACATTGCTGCCCTATATTCAGTCAGTCAGTCTAAGCTGGTCTTCAAAGCTGTTCTTTGCAATGCTATTCTGAGGGGGTAGTCCCCTCAGAAAAACATTTATTCACCTAATTTCCATAGCAGTGCCATTTATTTGGATGCAAAGCAATCATCTGCCATGGAAATGTGTACTTCTGTACTACTTAGGGACTTATACGACCATATTAGTACCTGAATCTATCCTATTTAAGTAAACAAGGCCAACATTTTTCTTCCAGACATGGAGAGAAAAAAAAAAAAAAAATGAATATGTACCTCATTGGGTCCCACTGTCTTGTAGCTGATCTGCCTGCTGATGGAACATTTAACGATGCCAGACACCAGCTTGGAAATGTCTTTGTCATCTTTTTCCTCGCATGGAATCTTCTCCACTGTAAACAAAAGGTTTTTGCATTGTAGTCACAACAAATATGTTTAACCACAGGAGTAGGTATCCTACAGTACCCAAAACTGAATACAAGCTGGTTCTTAAGTTTATAACATTTTAAACTTCAGTTCCCATGAACCAAACCCGATTAATGAGATGACTTACAAGAGAGATGACCTAGTTTTTTTTTTTTTTTTATTTGATCAGTTACTTGACTCTTGCTGCCCTACCTTTCGCTTTCTTCTTGCCAAAGAAGCTTTTTGCCATTTTAGTGAAGAATTTCTTGGCAGGGCTGGGGGGGTGGAGCTCTGGCACCATCACACAGCTGCTGGGGGGAAGTTTATCAGGGGTGAAACCCTAGAGGAAGAAAAAAAGGTCAGAGAGGGTGAGGAGGATGTAAGAGGGACAACATATGTCAAGCACTGACATGCAAAATTCTTTTCTAGTTCAAAGCACCATTGTCCCCTATCCCCCAAAAAAAAAAAAATGGATGACCATTAATGGATGAAAGCATTAAACCCCTTAATAGTTTCTTTAAACTGACTAAATTAGCAAGACTTTTCCGTACTTTGGTGAAGAACTCGTGGTTGAGGATTTGATCCAGCGCGAGTCTGTCGCTGGGGTTTTTCTGCAGGATGCCTGAGATGAGTTTCTGTGCAGCGGGGGAAAGGGAGGATGGCAAGTTGTACCGAACATCCTTTATACACTTGTAGGTCTCCTTCAGGTCAAGAGTCTCAAAAGGAGGGTTGCCGCACATCAGTGTGTACCTGAATGGGATTAAGCAAGGCAAGCGTTAATCAACTCAAGATACACAAACAAGGATTCAGACTACAAAACACACAATCTTAGTGGTAGGGTACAATGTCCTCACTTCCAATTTGAGATAGGCTTAAGCTAAGATAAACAAAAGATACAAAGAACATACCAATGTTACTTCACACGACTGGACAAAGCAAATAACTCACATGACACATCCGAGGGACCAAACGTCAGACTCCGTGCCATGGCCCTGTCTGTTGAGCACCTCAGGGGCCAAGTAGTTAGGAGTCCCACAGATTGTTCTGAGAAAAAAATAAAATAAAAATATGTACAGGATAAACTACAAACTACTTTCGGTCCTGAAGATGCATCATCGCAGAGAAGGAAGTAGTGGTTGAAGCATATTTTCTTTCTGCTGCTGTCATTCTTCTGGTATTCCACAGGAAGGTGTGAAACTGGTATTGAAACTATGCTCTAAGCGCTACATTCAACTGTCACTTGGAAACCGGTTTAGTCAGGTACTTTATTTATTTTTTTAGGGGGGGGCAGAAGAGTAGTGGGAAGAGGAATGTGCTTAGTAACTGACATGATGGTTTTAGGTCATTGTGCATAATGCAAGCCTAGAAAACTGTTAGGACTGATGTTCAGGTTCTTAGAGGTTATGTTTGTTTATGTACATTAGCCACATCTGGATTAGCCAGGTTTTTTATTTTAACAATCAAATAAGTGTATAAATTAAAACTACTTCGCGCTCATCAAGTATTTAAAAATAGTAATAACATTTTTAAAAAGCGTACTTTTTCCTCTGCTCGACTGTCTCCAGCTTAGCAGCGAGGCCAAAGTCTCCCAGCCGCAGCTCCATGTTCTCGTTGACAAAGAAGTTGCCTGAAAGAGACAAAAACATCAGTCCAGTCAGCATTCCACGGATAACATATGCGTGCCCCAGAGTCACAGCAGATTCCTGGGATGCTTGTTGAGTGCGAAAGCTACGTTTCGGTCACATGCTCACATACCTAGTTTGAGATCTCTGTGCAGGATCCCTCTGCTGTGGAGGTATTTGAGGCCGGAAATGATCTGTTTGAGGTAATATCGCACTTCTGGCTCTGTCAGAGTGTGTCTCGCCTTCCAAATGTGTGCCAGGGACTGCAGCGAGAGAGAGAAGAGAGAGCAATGACTGAACTGTCAACCCTGCATCAGTCACTGGGACAGCACAACACGTATCACACACACAGCCGCATAGAAGTTACATGCTGCTGTAAGTCATGTGGATGCCTCATCAATAATGATGAATGGTGTGTATATTCTCTACTGTACCACTGCGGAGCAATACATGGCAAGCTGCATATAAGCAAACAAAAACACATGCAGACTGTACAGACTGTTCTAGAGATTTCTGAAGTCTCACCTTCCGACTGCAGAGCTCGAGGAATATGTAGATGTTCTCTTGGTCTTCAAAATGATGAGAGAATTTCACCACATGCTTGTGGTGAAGGGTTTTGTGGAGCTCAATCTCATTGGTTATCTGTAAAAACAATGTGGCAATCTGTCAGTTTTTGTGCATATTCCAATCCTAACACAATTCAGATGTTGAAGTCCAGTTAGGCATGGGCCTCTGTGAGACCTACTGGGATAATAAACATGCTCGATCGTGTACCTTGTCTCTTTGGTGCGGTTTGGACACCCTGCTCTGTGGAATCACCTTCACGGCATACATTTTGTTGCTGGAGAGGTCGGTCATCTCGTAGCATCGAGCAAAGCCACCCTTAGGGGAGACAAACAGGATGATCAGTTATAATTAAAAAAAATAATTAAAATGAAATAAAAGCAGCAGGTTGAAACCCTACAAGGGCCATACATTATCTTGAAATGATGATTAGTCATACAGCAATCACAATGATTCAACAATCATGTTAGGCCAATTCTGAAAGGCTGCTGTGGAGGCGAAGGTAATTCATTAGAGAGGAAATAACCAATCCAGGATTAAATCTATGTAGACGCATCATTTTATAAATCAAGATAACGATATGAGCATATTTTGTTGCCTCGGATGCTCATGCGTCTAACTACCGACAATCAACCCCTAATAGGTTCACTGCCGTTTATTATTCACGCATTATTTCTAGATGCTTTAAGGCTACATATGTTCGAGGACATGAAGGCTGAGGCAGACAGAGCTGCTGCATTCATTAACCGTGAATTTGACAGACGTTTCCAGCTCTGCGGCAGGCAGCGGAGGAAAAGAAGGAAGAAAAAAAAGAAAAAAGAACGAAGAATTTGGCTGGCTTCCCGACGCAGCGTATCGAAGACGAGCAACATGTTGATACAGCCGCTCCATTCACACATGCACATACGGTGTCAAAAAGAATCCCGGCGATATTGTAAAAGGAAGGGAGGCATGATGGCACAGTCGGGCAGACAAATCATGAGTTAACAGTCATCAGAGAGGTCATTCAAATGAGAGGATTCTTGTCTAGGCTATAATAATTCTTCGGTTTTCATAAAAAGGTGTTGCCAATCATGTGTGAGCACATGAGCTGGGCACACCTTGCGCCCTATTCATTCAGCGATGACGCGCACAGCAGGGGGGAGATTTGCCACATCCACCACGAGGTCATTCCCTATTCCCGCATAAGTGTCACACGTGGAAAACGATTAATAATTCATTTTAGTCATAGACCGCTTCCATATAGAACTAAAAACAGCAATTCGTAAGCTTCTGTATCCATCTTTCGCCTCAAAAAGAAAGATCCCTGTACGTGGTGAAGCGAGACAAGCACATGTAGAGTTAAAAAAAAAAAAAAAGAAATCTTCGTACCTTTCCCAAAAGCTTCCCTTTACTGTAGGATCTTCCCGTTTTGGAGTCTGTCACCACCTGAGCCAGTTCTGGTTTGATTTGTTCGGGTTTATTCCTGCTGGTTTTCACCGGGGCAGAGGACTGTTGGGGTCCACGCTCCGGAGCAGGCTTAAATAAATCCGCATTCATGGCGTGGCACGAAAGACGCTGCGCCGCGGTGAAACAACCGGTATCCATTTAACACGGCGGTATAAATATATAATAATAATCAGTTCGTGTAGATAGCCCTTTCGCTCGTTTTCTCAGTAGTTTGTCTAGTGCGTAACGGGTCGTCCGCCTCGTCCAACTGTATCCATCTGGCGTGTCTGAGGACGGCGCTCTCAGCTATATAGGCGAGCAGCGACGTCACGGAGCGAGGGGGGGGGGGCGGGGGGAAGTGGTGCACTGGTGGAGAAAGTTCAGACGATTTGCTCAGACAAAATCTCAATAACGCAACAAAAACACATCTGGAATGTAAGAAAATATGAATCAAACAGCTCATGACAAAAAGAATCGGTTTATCTCACGTTGGTGTCACTGCTGCTATGCCACGCTGTAACCCAAACCGTTTTGTTTTTTTTCAATGTCTGTCATCTTTATTTTACGCTCATTGTTTATGAATGGGTCCCTGGGACTGATGTGATGACGTAGAGCGTGACCCATCTTCATTCTAATGCTAAATTCTCAGTGATATACGTCTACTGTTAGGCTATCAACCTGGGCTCTCTACTGTTTGGTCTTTCATTATTTAAGGGAGATTGTAATGAGAAAAGCGTTCAAGAAATAATATCTTAAAGAGTCCATAAAATGAATTGTGAATGATGAGTTCCAGTTTACCTCATTCACTCGTGCATTGCAAGGTGTAGCGTATACATGTTGCAAATGAATTAAACATATTAATTAAACAGGTCTAATGTAGACATTGCACATTCCGAGTAGTCATGCGGCCACACATAATAGGGTAGGAATGGTAGGTCCAAAATAAGCATATGGCTCATAAATAATAATTATTTAGGATCTACAAAGTTTTTTTTTTTCCTTCTGAATCCTACAGCGTAAAAGCACAATCAAAACATTTCTAAAAAAATCTTGGTTCTGTGTGTAGGCTGTGTGAAATCCCCGAAGAAACCCTTATGAACTACTCATCACTGCTGCCACCTGGTGGACAACACGTCACGTTGTTCTATGGCTATCTGTAAAAGCAAGACAGGGCCATGAACCATTGTAAGCTGTACTGCATCACAAAAACATCTAATTGTTTGGACCATTGATCATTTCACTATGTATACTATTCAGTGTCCTTTTAAAAAAAAGGGGGTACACTCTAAACATAGGAATAAATTCAGGTAGGCATGGTCTTGAAATAAAATACCAACTTTTCTACAAGCATGCAGGCCTCTGTGAAGGCATATCTCATGACTACACAAAAATGTAGCTCTTTAAAGACATGACAGCATGCGTAGCGGGGCCAGCAAGCCTAATGCATGGCTAGTTAAAACACAGAGTAAAATATTCAGACCTCAAAACCAAACAACAAACACAGGCAAAGCAACATCAGTTCAAGATCTATATTTGTGAGAACTTGTTTGAGGGCAGACAACAATACATGTAAGACAATGACAAAAGCCAGGGTAAAAAATCAACATAATTAAACATACATTTTAGATATTCCCAAAAGCTGGAGGGAAATGGGCAACTTCAACAGTGCTGTAAATAGAAATTATAGTGGGAAACTGTCCAACACAATGAAAATCTAACAGTCATATTAAAGAATTACAAAGAAAGTGTTTCAGAGCATTAAGCTATGCCAACAGGAATGGGTAAAATACATTAAATCTGTCAAACACAGACCTATGCAGTAATGTGAATTATTACACTGGACTGATGCGTGAGCAGTGCTGTCTTTGCAGCTATCATTTGAGCAATTTATGGAATGACAAAAGAAAACCCCCCAAAAACAGCTGATATGAAGACGCCAGAAGAGAAGCCAGAAGAGCCCTTTGGTTCTCTTCGTTAAAGGAATATGAGCATGACTTTGGCAAATGTACACTTGGAAACATCTTAAATATCAGCTTAGTTTAGCTGCACTGAATTCTGCAAAGGAACAATATTAACATGTGACTTTACAGAACACGTCTCACATATTAAATTTACCCAGGTCCAATTTGAACTATGAATTACTAATGGACATTAATCTCAAGAAAAAAACAACTGCATTGTGGTCCTTTAACCCATCAAATCTGACATTACAAAAAAAAAAAGGTGATGAAATGTGTATATATTTTGCTGTTAGGTTGCCATCTGCTGGACACTGCCATTATGCTCGTACACATATTTTCCGAGCCTTCATGGTCTATGACTATCAGGACATCGGCAGCCTGATTTTCAAAGCATGGTCAAAATGAGGCCTTCCGGGGCTTAGACATTAATCCTGAACCTTTATATATGAGCTGTACACTGAATTTATAGATTTTGTGGAAATGTCCACGTAACATTTCATATTCAAGTCATGTCAGGTGGACACGCAGCGAGGGCAGTTCAGATGTCCATCATGTCTTCTCCTCCTCCTCGAATTTTCTTCTCTTGGGACTCTGACCAGGCTTTGTTGATGGTTCTCTTCATCTCGTCGTCTCCCTCCGAGTAAATCTTCTTCAGCATGGTCATCAGTCCATCGCTGGGGTCTGCACTCTCATCAATATTGGGCTTACTGTTTAGGTACAAAGAAAACAATTTGTATGAGTTTATCGGCTGGGATTATAGCTGGGATTCTCATTCTGTAGCATGCACCGCGGCCTCTTTATATACAGTGACACCTGGCTCACAGATATGGTACTGCACTGCAATGTCTCAGGAGCATGGTTTGGAGTGATTGGCCAGATGTGTATGAGAAACGGTCGTTATGGTATTTTTACACAACTGCTCACACCGGTTGTGTCCTTATCTACTGACAACGCATTGGCATCAGTAGTAGCAGTGGTACTAATTATACTAGTCATCATATACATTGCACAATACCTTGTACAAATAAATTCGTAGGAAGCATGCAGTGGCCTTATGTCACTTAAAATCCCTGCGTTGTGCAAATTACTTGAACTAAAATGAATGAATGAGTCTTTTTCTTTTAACTTACTCTTTCTCTTTTGACTGCTTTTCCACTGTTGTTAGGCACTCCCACTTCTTTGTTGCCTGTTTCTTGCACATGACCAGGATCATGTCTGTTTTTATCTGTTGAAGGGAGAAAAGACGGTCACAAGAATCAGTTGCTCTATTTTCTACCAGAAGTAAGCAGATTGAACCAAGGGTACAATGCAAGTCAACACTGAGCCTGAATTCAGCAGTGGGCAAGAAAAGGACTACGAAATGCTCACATTTCTCGAATTTCACATCTTTACCTTATTCGCGTAGTGATATTTGCGCCACTGGCTGGAGATTTTTGTAGTTGCGTCGTGTATGCTTCGTAGCGGGCGTGTGGTTTAATGGAACGGTGTATGTAGTACCATTGCTATATCATTATCACTTGTTCGTATCGATGTTGTAGCTTTTTCATTTATTTTCATCCAGGAAGTGGTTATGAGCTCCTATCTATCTTAAACTCCTCCTTATCCCCCCCCAAATATTTGATTTGTGTATAAACTGCTATGCTTATACTCACCCTCCAACTCCCTTTGTTTCATGGGGGGTTCCCTTTTTTTTTTTACCAAAATCTACTCCATTTTGTGCATAATATATACTTGCATATGTTGTATAATATGCAGTATTGTATTATATTCTGTATATCACGTATAATATTAATTGTTGTAATAATAGTATACCTTCTTTATTATATTTAATATATACTCTTATATAGTTTTATATAATATGTTTATATGTATTTTTGTATGTATATATTATAATATTGTGGCTGTTATATTGTTATTTGTTATTAATACTAATATTTAATAATAATATATGTATGTAATATAATATTATATCTTATATATGTGTATATATATTATATTTATATATATATTTTAATATTATGTTTGTATAGTAATAATATTTGTATATTGAATAATAATATTGTTATAATATTATATTATATAATATAATAATAATAATAATATTTGTTTTATGTATTGCGTATACTATGCGTAATATGCGTATGCGTATGTGGTATATGTTTATTATATATTATATTGTGTAATTACTTATGTATATGTGTATTATGTAATATTTGTTACGTATTAATAATACGTATAATATAATTTTTACATTTATTATGTAATAATGATGATGTTGTACTAATTAATGTTCGTATATTATGTATATATGTTCTATGTACGTAATAATAATATCATTTGCGTTATTATTTGTATTAATGCTATATTATCTATGTTACGTTATTATTTTTATTTTTTTTTCGGTATATTATTTTGTATTAGTATTTTAGTATATTATGTTTAATTTATATAGTATGATATATGATGATAATATTTTTTTGTTTATTATTATATGTATTACCTATGTACGTACGCACTTCAATAATAATGCCCCGTAATGCAATGCTACCACAGTACTATACTTATGTATACTATAATAATATAATATTAGTATATGTAATACGAGTTGTATATGTATGCCTATTGTAATACGTACGTGTATGACCGTATAAGTTGTTGACCACGTATGTATTAATAATGCGGTATGTATAATGTGCCGCACGTATGTGTATGTACGTATCCGG
>NC_053122.1:24611963-24669463 GCF_010015445.1 Perca fluviatilis | reverse complement strand
TTTAGAGGCAAGAGGTCGGTCTGCTTCTCTCATGGCTTGTTTCTCCTTCTGTTGTCGTTTGACTGAAAGCTCCTTCTCCACCTTCTGCTGCTCCTGCTTTAGCAGCTCCTGCACTCTTTTCCTCTCTGCCTTCTCCAGGAGTGACCCCAGCTCCAGCAAATCTGCCTCCAACTGGTTGATCTGTATTGGGGAAAGAATTAGACCACTGAGAAATGCACGATCCTAAATTCGACCATTTAAAGGCAGTTGGACAGAACATATTTTTTTTTAGATAATGTGTCAAAGCCCAAACATATTATTTTACATCAGTCTACATTCCAAAACTGAAATTGTTTTGCCATTAGCTGATCAACAAGTCATATCATATCTCAAGTTAAAAATACTAAGCTTTTGCTCCACAAAGGTTGCACTTAGAATTGCCTGAATTTCATTTCAGTTACGGGTCAGAGCGATACATCAATGTTTGGGGTAGCCTCTGGGAAGCATTAATTGATCGTTTTTGTATCAGCTAAAAATAATATACCATTTAGCTAGTTAGTAAAATAGCATTGTTAAAAAAAATGATTTAACTTAGTTCCAGCCCTGCTTATAAATTCTTTTTTTGTATTTCCCTCTTTCTGCCCAGTCTTATCTAATGCAAATCCTGTAACTGGAAATGTAGCTAAAAGTATAGCTAGCTAGCTACACTCGAGCGTTTATCACACTGACATTATTATTTATAGTGATATTTATGCCTTGTGAAATCAGTTAGCTGGAAGAAGTTCGATTACATTAACCTTATAACGTTAACTACACATGAGGGACGCTGAAGTAAATGGTAGTCATAAGATGCCAACTTACTAACTAAACTAAACTAAAACGTGAATAGAGATGGATAGGATAAATAGATTGTCCCCTATCCTTAGCTAGCTACCCGATGCACTCTTGGCTGTCACTGTATTGAATTTCAGTCAAACATTAGCCTCTCAGTGAATCTCTCCAAATAATGAGCTTCAACGTTAGCTAACGTTAGTTAGCTATGTACGTTACGTTGCTAGAATGTTCTAGAATGCTAGAATCTAACTACTCCAGTCAATGATAGCTTATTACTGCTTGCTAACTAACTAGCTAGCTAGCTCCTGACACATGCCGCCAGACACGATGCACTATCTTTGGCAAGTAACGTTACGCGTTTAAGTACGTTCTGATTAAAATGCGCTATCTTCTTAACAACATAACATTAACATACAGCACTTGCTAATTTGCTAAGTTAACTACGTTAGCTAACGTAGCACTGTTTAGAGCGTCAGTTGAATCATGTAACATATCGTTAGTTGTAGCTAAATTCAGCCACCTCAACTAACGTTAACATTAGCTAATACCATACAAACCCTAGCTAGTTTTGCCCTGTCGGCGTATAGTAAACTGAATCAAAACATGTTGTGTACCTGTTCGGTAAGATCCATTCAGGCTTTATCAGTTATGTTAGCTAGGTTCAGAAATGTGATTGTGTCCTCTTCCTGAGTGAGTCTGCACGTAACGTTACTTTCTCCAAAGATGATCTTCCACAGAATAACGTCCTCCTCCTCCTTCTTCTTGTTTATTTTTTATATGGCGGTTGGCAACCAGCTTTTTTGTGCATTACCGCCACCATCTGGACTGGAGTGTGGATCAAGAGGTCAACCTACACTTTCTTAAATTATTTTTAATACCCCAGTTATCTTCAAAAAGGAAAACAAAAAAACAAAAATAAATTTATATTTAATCCTGTATGTCCTAGCCTCATTCTGGACACCACATCTTCTTCTTGCTTACTTCTGTATGTATTCCTGTTCTTCCCCACTTTTCCTTGAATACTATACAGGTGTCTCCCAAAGTGTTTATTATCCCATAAAAACTGTCATTTTCCATTTATTTTAGCTTTAATTATACTTTTGACTTCAGCTTTACTGTATTTAATATCCACCTCTATATCAGGCTTCTCTGCTGCTTTCTTCGCACATTCATCTGCCAATTCATTACCTCCTACACCTATATGAGCTGGTACCCATATAAATGTAGTACTAATACCAGACTTAAGCAGATTGTTAGCTAGTTGCATTATTTCATACACCAGTGTTTCCTTTAGGATTTTTTTTAGCAATGGGGGCAGGTCCGAACCCCCTTGTAACACAAACAAATATATTTATTCACCTCTATTCACACACAATGAGGCATATTTTCAGTTGGGATTGAACTGTGTTTTTTGAGTTACTATATAGGCCAACTTTGATCTTGACATATAGGCTAAGCATTCTGTAGCAAATAACAATAAACCCACTATTAATTACATTATGCAGTGTCACTACTTCAGCATGTAAATAATGCACCTAAAATACAAATGTTCTCCGACCTGCACTCTAACAATGCAGCCCTATTTCTAATACCGTGGGGGGCAGAAATGTTGCCGTGGGGGGCCGCCACGGTCAAATCAACATAGAGGAAACACTGATACACTATGTCCTGTCTAGACTCAGAGTGAAGATACTTAAGGCTTATCAAAGCTGAGCTGGAGTCTAAAGCAATCACAGCTTGCTTAGGTCTATCCGCTGTGTACAGCTAAATCATCATTAATTCTTTTAGCAGCTTCAATGTTTAATTGAGGGATAACATAAGCAATTTCCATTTTCTTATCCGTCTGCTTAGATGCATCAGTATATAAAAAGACTTCTTTATATTTTCTTGAAATGTAACTCTGAACCCTGTAATGATCCACTTCATTAACCTCCTTTTCCTCAAATAAGCCTAAGTCAACTGGAACCTCTGACAATAGCCAAGGAGGAACAACTGGATATACCACTGTAGGGCTTATTTCCAGTGCACTGATTCCCATTATTATTACCTTCTGCCTTATTGCCCAACTAAAACTTTTAATTAGGTCATTCTCTCTCTCTTGACATTGCCATAGAAGTGACTGACTCGTATGTTTTTCACTACGACCCCTCAAATGTGCCCAGTGCACAAGAGACAGCTGGTCTCTTCTAAGATGGAGAGGCATCTCCCCCATCTCTACCTGAACTGCTGCCACTGGAGTGATCTTGATTGCCCCACAGCATAGCCTCAAACCTTGGTTCTGAATTAAATCTAACTTATTTAATGATGTTTTAGCAGCAGACCCATACACTATACACCCATAATCAAATACCGATCTCATCAGCCCTGTATAAATGGCTTTCAGTGTCTACTTGTTCCCCATTCTACTCCACGCAAACATCTCATCACATTCAACATTTCTTGCATTTATCTATAATTTTTTGGATGTTCATTGTCCAAGTTAATTTTTTGTCAAACCAAATACCCAAATATTCCACTCGTTCTAATTCTCTCCCAGATAATTAGATTTTTACATTCAAACTTATTTTCTTCCTAGAGAAGAATAAAGTCTTTGTTTTGTCTATAGAGATCCTAAATCCCCATTGAATGGCCCATTCTTGGACTGTGTTTACTGCCTGCTGCATCTTATCCACTACAAAATCTATATTTCTTCCCTTTTTCCACATTGCTCCATCGTCTGCAAACAATGCTACCCCAACTGAATTTTGTATATCCTTAAAAACATCATCAATCATTATTGTAAATAATAGTGGACTGATAATGTTCCCTTGTGGGACACCATTTTCCACACTGTAGCTCTTACTTAATTCCCCATTTATTTTAATTTGAATTGTTCTGTCAGATAAAAACCCTTTTATCCACTGGAACATTCTTCCCTTTATTCACAATATTTTTAGCTTAATCAGCATACCTTCTTTCCACAACATATCTTATGCCTTTTCAATATAAAAAAATACTGCCACTGCAGATTCTTTATTCACCTGAGCCTTCCTTATCGTATCTTCTAGGTATACAATGGGATCCATGGTACCTCTACCCTTTGATCATTTTGCATTAATCCTTTATTTTCTATGCAATATGTAAGCCTGTCATTTATCATCCTCTCCATAGTTTTCCCCATCTGGGACGTTAAAGCAATCGGTCTATAGTTATTCGCTATTTGAGGATCTTTCCCAGGTTTCCTAATAGGAATAATTATAGATTCCTTCCATGTTCTAGGAATGCAACTGTTTACCCATAGTTTATTATATAGACTTAACAACACATCCTTCCCCTTATCACTTAAGTTCTCCAACATGGAATAACAGATTTTATCTCTCCCTGGAGATGACTTATCTAATTTCCTCAATGCCTTATTGAGTTCAGACTTGGTAAATAATACATCCAATACACCTCCTTCACTATCCTCATTGTCAAACACATACTGATATTTTTCAACTGTTTTTTCTCTACCTCTCTTTTCTTCATGATTTAAATTTCCTGAGCTGTGAACTTTGGCTAATGCTTTTGCCATAACCTCTGCTTTTTCCTTATTACTAGTGATAGTTATTTGCCCCTCAATCCATATTCCCTTCCATTCCCTTTCATTTTTTTAATCATGTTCCAAATTCTCTTCACTGGAGTAGTTCGACCAATAGAGTCACATAACTTTTTCCGTGATCTTTTTTAGCTTGCCTTACTGTTTTCCTGACTATTGTCTGAGATGTTTTATATTGAACTAAATTCTGAAAATGATGTGTTCTCTTTAACTCTTTAAATGCTCTATTTCTTTCTTTTATTACTTCCTTACATTCTTTCTTGTCTTAGGCTTAGTTTTTGGAATTGCAACTCCTGCTGCAACAATTATACCACTGCTAATTTCAATATCATGATTTTTATCAATAGATAGTATTAATTCATCACTAACTTCTCTATACTTATCCCAATCTGCTTTTTCTAAAATCCATCTCTCTTTTCTTACTTCATGTTCATTTCTTAATTCCACTCCTATCTTAATTCTAATAGGATAGTGATCACTCCCTACTGTATTTTCCCTCAGTACCTAATATAACATATATATAATAGTATCTATTGCTGTCTCTGTACCCCTTGCCACGTCTATTCTGGTACCAGAACCATCATTCAGACATACCAACTCTTTCTCTTCCATAAATTCTTCAATTACCTTTCCATTAACATCATCCCTATCTCCCCATAATGTACTATGTGCATTAAAATCCCCACACCAAATAATTCTCCCTGTCAAATCCTTCCAAATGTCCTCCAAGTTGCCCTATCTCCATTTGTCTGCGTGGATTATAAAAGTTTATAATTGTCACCTTATTCTCACTGGACCTTATTTCTGTAACTATGTATTCCAAGTCATTCCCGTTCTTTATCTCTCTATAATCTGTATAAAAATTACAACTCCTCCTCCTTTACCTATGTCCCTATCCCTTCTTATAGAATTATACCCCTTTATTACAAAAATCCAACCTAGGCACTAGCCATGTTTCTTGTATACAAATTACGTATATTAGGTTTTTCTTTTAAACTTTCAACATATTTCTTGAATTCTTGACCGTTTGCAATTAAACTCCTAGCATTCCACTGGAGTATAATTAAAACACCCATGTCTGAGATTGTTGTGCTTCATCATTAAGAATGTCTCTTACTCTTTCCAAAGGCATTCCCTTTGCATCCAAGTATTTTTCGGCTGACTTAACATTTATTTTAATTCTTTCAGTTCTACTACTGGTCTGTGCCGAACAATTGATTATCTCAGCCATGAAGACCACAAAATCACCTTTACTCACAATCAAGTCTCTTCTTTTAATTTATCACACTTTGCACATTCCCCTACAACTTTAGTTCTATCATTTATTGTTTCTAAGTCCTCTTCCTCCTCCTCCTCCTCCTCCTACTACTACTACTTCTTCTTTTTTGTTTCATTGGCGGGCTACAAACATAGATTAAGGTGCATGCATGGACGTATTAAGAGAACACGCCGCCACCTAGTGTACCGGTATGTAACATCGTGACATGTTAAACAGTCAACAGTAGGCTAATACAAAAAACAACATTGCAAATAAGTTATATTCTGGTTATTAAACCTGTTTCAATTAAATAAAATCCATTTAACCTGTACTTGTTTTTCCCCTGTCTCTAAGAGTCCTTTGATGCTCCACTCCCATTCCATATCTACCAATCTGTCCTTCAATCTTCCTCTTTCTACACTGAACTTCCTACAACCTATCAGCACGTTAAACCGTTCCCTTGCAGTTACAAGTCTCACATTTAGCTGACACGCTTTTTCATCATGTATAAAGTAGCACTGAGTCCTGTATGTCCTTATGTCATTTTTACAGTCTATGGTCCTAATCTTAGCCTAGAAAAAGTGCTTCTTCTTTCCTACATGTACCTCTACTTCTCACTTTGACAGACTTTTGAATTTTGTAATAATCTCTATCTCTATATTATAGTTATTCATGCATTTATCACCTCTCGGATTGATAATTGTATTTCGCTGTATTTTGGTTTGCTCCACTCCACCCTCTCCAGACTCCAAATGGCCCAAAACGCAGCCGCTAGACTTATAACTGGTAAAAGGAAAGGACAACACATCACTCCTGTTCTGGCTCAACTGCATTCGCTACCAGTGAAAAACAGATTTTAAATCTTACTATTTGTCTTTAAAGCCTTAAATGGACTACAATATATTTTGCCCCAAGGTCACTCAGGTGACAACAGGTCCTCCTAGTCCCTCACTCACGCTGCAGAACCAAAGGTGACCGACTCAGAACAACCTCCCATCCAACATTAAGGCCTGTTCTACTTTTGAAAAATGTAAATTTAATTTAAAGACCCACCTTTTTTTACTTGCTTTTAGCTGCTTTCTATCGCTTGACTTATCTTTTATTTCTTTATACAGATTGTTCATCTTTTGTTGATTTCATTCCCTGTCCTAACTTCCTTCTTCTCGACTTGACTTTGGTGTCTTAATGTCAGTTGTTTTGTATTACATTCTGTATTGTTGTTTTAATGTACTTTTTTCTATGCAATGTTGTCTATTGAGGCAGATTTCAAACCATATGCCTTGGTTGCAAAGGACTTTGTGTCAATCTATGTTGTTTTAAATGTGCTATATAAATAAAGTTGACTTGACTTGCCCTTATTGTCGTTATTCCAGATTTCCTGGCAAGATGTCATTATTTCATGATGAAATTGTGACCTCCTCCTTTTTGATTAGTGGCGGTTGGCAAGCCGGCCTATACACTGCCATTGTTTCACTAAATGTTCTTTTAAGTAGTTGTTATGCCTTTCAGAGTAAACATCTTATAATCAGCTTTATTCTGATTATATAATGGATACAATTCTTGGAGTCACATTTTGAACACAGTCTTCCTTTTAGGTGATTCCTTGGTCACTTAACACCTCGAAAGGGGTAACTAACTTCTTTAACCACATTTGTATTAATAAGACTATACAACATAGATAGTCTCTGTCAAATTCTACATTTAACAATAACTGTAATACATAAATAATAAGACACTTGTAAAAGAAAGGCTCGTAATGTACAATAATATTTATTCATCCATTGACAGTAGCTCCTCCAAGGAGTCCCATTATCATTGCTCTTTAAATAGTATGTATTATGTTGTTTTTCATATTTAGAAGAGCCATAAGAAAGCAAAAGCAACTTACTTACTGGGACACACATAATCTACAGAATGGATATTTTCATGTCTTTAGCATATACAAAATTCTGAAGATATGCTGCAGTGATCTCAGTGGATTCACTTTAAACATTAACACCTTCCTGGCTTTTGAGGGTAATGGTGGAACTGTTTCATTACAGTCAATACCACTAAAAACTCCAGACACTAAAAGGCCAAAACAAGTCTGTATTGAATGCTGATGTCCTGCTCTTCCCATAATAACCACTGAAACAGCCGGTTTTTCATGATCCAATCCGACTGTAGTGTCCAATGGAGCCCCTGTCACCACCTGGCCCTCAGAATCCCAGACATCTGGTTGTGGTCAGCTAAGTGACGGAAGACAATCCGGCTCAGGCGCCACCTCCGCTTCACTCCCCGAGGTCTGGAAGTCAGAATACACCTGTTGCGTATTCTCACAGGGCAGCTGTCCCTTGGTAATGCTGCAATTTCTTTATCTGCTACCTCCTGCAAAATATTTGTAAACTGTTTAGGAATGCAGTGTTTTTTGAATATTTGAAATCATTTGGAATTAGCTTGTTGATGTTGGTTTTTTAATGGAACATCTCCGATAACGATCACAGAATATTTGACTATGGTGCAATTTAATAAATGATAACATTGCATTTTTTCTCAGTTCTATGAACAAAAAAGTTTGAGTGGAAATATTGCTTTGTACCAGAAGCTCTTTGGGTAGGATGGTGTTCTTCCGTAGTGCATTGATCCGTAGCCTCTCATCAGCATAGTCAAAAGCCATCTGTCTTCTCTTGACATCCCTCAGCATCCTCCAGTCAACGTAGTAACCCCTCACCTGCTCCACCGCCCCCCAGCAGCTCCTCAGGGCCTGCACACAGTGTTACGGCAGTTGTTATTGACAGCTAATATTAGGCCCCCGGGTACCACACACAGAGTAAATAGCTCGAACTGAGTTTCTTTCAAGATCTGAGCCTAACGTTGCGGGCTATTCTTAAAGCCTTTAATATTTAGTAGATTGAAATCACTGATCACTGACATATAGGTGTAGATTTACATAGCGATAATATGACTGCAGCTGCAACAAACTTACAGGAATACTAAATCCCTACCAATGTTTTTCTTGTGATCACAAGGTTAATCATTTGGATTCATTCGCACTGTTGTGCTACGGACAAGTACAAGGTCAGCATGGGCTTTTGGACTCAACTCTGCATCCCCTCGCTACTCATCCTCACTGTAGCATCAGTTTCATCAAATATACCTTCGTTCACCTTCATAAAACAGACCGACATTAGCTACAGAGACTGAGTGGTGTGACGTTAACCTATGGGTGTAACAGAGCAGGAGGTGAGGATGGATGTCAAGACACTGTTAGCTTCAGAAATGACTTTAAAGTCATTTCCACTTTTCTCTCTCGAGTTTTGTATGTTGCGAAAAAAAGACAATTCCCTTGCTATTAGCTATTACGCTAAATAGATACTTAAGTTACTTAGCAACGTTTGTCACTAAGTAGGCTAACTAGCATTAGATACGAAGCTAACGCCAGAAAGCTAGCTAGCTAGTAAGACCACTAGCTTAGCTACACTGAAAACGCTGCTTTCTCCATTCTTCTGTCAATGATATGCAATGCAGTCTTAATGAGAAAGACTTAAAACACAAAATATCGCGTTATAATAGGTAAAGTACCTGCTTTGGGGCGCAGACAGTGGAATAAAGGGCATTTAACCCTAAACATGCTATCCTGTGGGCTGCCATATTGAATGATGTTGTGCAAAACCACCGAAGGAGGATAATAACACACTGAAACATCGCCACCTATTGACCGGGAGTGTGAAATGATAAATGGAAACACATCTTCGAGTTTTGTGGATCAATCCATCTATCTTTTCCACTCAACGTTGCAATCAGCTTATTATTACGTGATTATGTTTAGCTTTATTAGAGTTTGTAATTTCAGATGATGAATAGCCAAGAAACTATAAGTAGGCCTATATAAGCTCCTAATACCTACTGTTGGACAAACTGATTATGTGAGTTTACTTTTACCGTGCCATTTGCATTTTTGACTGGCAAATGCGAGACTAGTTGACCAGGTGACTTGACCAACAGGAGTCCCAGGTTGGGACTTGCAGTTTTAGACCCTTGTAGTGCTACGTAAGAACCAACAGGTGGCAGTGTCGTTGCATGAGTTTAAGCTCATACTCTCTCTCTCACCACCCAAAAGGAGTGGGGTCTTTTTGATGCTGAATCTAAACCTTATGTCTGACTGAAATCCTATTCTTCAATCATCTGAAACCCAGACACATCTCTTCTCCCCTGACACCACTACCAATTAAAGTCTTGTGTTTTAAGGAAGTACATATATAAAACAGTACAGGTTGGTCTTCTTTCAACATATGGTTCAGCGGGGCATTGTCCTAAACAGATTTTATAGAAACAATTTAACAATCGCTCCAGACTCCATTAAAGTTTTCTTAAACAATCCCCATTATTTTGAAGCCTTGAGCTGATGCGTTCTTGGCTAAATATTAACACATGACAAACTGCAGGCAGTGCTTCCTCTATAAAGAGCAACATTATGAAGCAGGCTGGAAAATCTGTACAGGCTTAAATTAAATGAAAAATGACAGTAGACAAAGTAGATCTACGTAGCATAAATAATAGATAGTGCTGTTTGTAAACCTGATTAAAAAAAAATATATATATATATAGCATCAGACTAACACCGCAAAGTATTAAAATACATTTGTTGATGCATGAAATAACCTGAGGTCAGAATATTCAACTGTTTTTTATATTCTCAGTTAGTAGGCGACATATATTTTCAAATCCCCGCATTGTGCAACTAGATGGTTGTCAAGCAAGAAAAAAGTTTGTGTTCAGTTTTCGAGCAGCATTGTCATTTGACAGCAGCATATATTTTAACTGCTTTTTGGCCCTCAGTTGGTTTTACATTATAGTTCAAACCCCTGAGGTGGCTGTTCCAAGATCACCGGGAAGGCAAAATCATTCCCTCTGTAATTTCTTCTACCTCCATAGCAAAGAGATGTCAAAAGCTTGAGAGGTTCTGAAAGGTGACCTTCTACATTTCTATGTATTGTAAAGAAATTATAAATGCCAGGTTGCCAGGTCTTTGTGTTGCTTGGCAGAAATACCTTTCTGCTGGAGGAGTATTTTCAAAATGACACATGCAGTATGGAGTACCTGTGCTTGAGCAACCGTATGCATGATAATCATGCTGGTCACCTGCATTAGAAAAAACAAAGACAAAATGTGAAAACAATGAGAACATGTGGTTTAAGCAATTAGCATCAGCAACTGGAACAGTATTTTTAAGTGTCACCAATGTTTCTTTGAACAAGGTATCTATCCCTAGTTAGAAACGACAGAAAAGACACGCACATATCTTGTGTCCACTGGGATTGGTAATCTGCAAGTGCCTTTATCATTTCAAGTGTTACTTGTAAAAAAATATATATTTCTACAGTAGAAAAACACAAATAGATACCAGATAGCTCTCGTTAGAAGTATTTTAATGCTTTAACTAGTGACATTTCGAATTCTGAGGAAGAGCCTGGTGGCTCTATTTAACTCAGTATGAACAGCTCTGCAGTGTTACTTTTTGACAATGTAAAGAATGTACAGAAACATCTGTGTGTATCCTTGAGTGCTTAGTGTTAAGGGACCAATGGAGAAAGAGCATTGAAGGAAATCCTTGATACCTGGACTTTTTACATTTTACGAGTGGATAATACAAATGACAGTAGAACAACTAGTGCAGTCTCGTCAGCTGGCTTTAAAGAAGCAATTGAATATAAAGTTGTCATGTAGACAGGTGTCTTAACAGCAGTGCAGTTTCATCCCTTGCAGGGGATCTCAGGCTGGATCATGGCAAATACTTGGGAGATTTGGAAGCAAAGCCATGCAATAGGAAACCGATCTGATTCTGAGATAGGTTAAGATTACTCAGGGACACAGTAGACAAGACAAGTGGCCTCATCCATAAAAATGACAGCAGTGCAGTGAGCAGTCAAAATGATGTAACTGAGGCTAAGACTATTAAAGAAGAAGACATCCTTTATTAATCGGCCAGGGAATTTGAAATGTTTTCACTGTTATTATGCAAATTACACACAGGACCTATTCACATGCATCAAATGGAGAGATGTCAAAGCAGTTGGGGGTTCAGTGGCTTGCTCAAGGGCACCTCAGCAGTGCCCATGGACGTGATCTTGCACCTCTCCAACTACCAGTCCCCACTCATGATGCACACATTGATGTACGAGGACTTGACCTGGCGTCCCAAGCCAAGTCCCAGCGGACTGAGCTACTGCCGTGTGCGTTGGTCACGTTTTAGTACAGAAGCACGAACTTGAAATGTATCATGAATTTGATTTATACTGACCTTCGCTGCCTAATCAAATGAATGTTCATATTGGACATACTGTATCAAAATGAAACCATGTTAAGGAGAGTCTTTATGGAGCCCTGCAGTTAGGCTCAAAGGAAAGCTCTCTGTTTCCACTAAAGTTACAAGAGAGCCATTTGCAACCAACTAACCTTTCCGGTGTTCATCAACTCTACCTTCTGCTATAATGGTTTAGGCATTCTGGCATCCCATCCTAAACAAGATGAATCCAATACACAAGGGTCTTGTGGCTGAAAATACCACATGGAGATGAAAATGTGACAGGGCGGTGTGTTTTCTATCCATTTGGTTGTTTGGGAGTGTTTTCAGAGGGAGGGAAAGTGGCATATTTTGATTATTGCTGCTCCAGGGTAAACATGACCGTGTCTGCCACCTCTGTTCAGGATGACATCATTATAAATACAATTCAACTTCTGAGCAATAAACAAGCTGCTCCGTGGGCTTTCCCTCTCTCGACCTAACGCTGTACAACATGACCATCCTGTGAACATAAATCATGCCCACATAATTACTGTACCAGTCAGGAGCAAAACAGTGGTGACATATGTATTAATAAAACTTAACAAAGCTTAACTTTGGCATCTGGGAGGGAATGGGATCTCACTTTAGACGGCTCAAGGCCGGATTATAGCATCACGTTGCAGCATGTATTCCTCTGGTAACTCACATATTTGAAACCAGTTTTGAGTGAATTAATCTTTAGTTGCTTATATTTCTATACCATAACATAATATTATATAGGGTCAAAACTTTAGACTACCTAGTCTTTGCTGTATAGCCTGGCAACGATCCTGATATTATAAAACTTATATAACCAAGTCATAATTTCTAAGACAAGCAAATGTTTGTATATTTTCATAAATGTAAATGGATGACTATCCAGATATCATTCCTACATTAACATTTTAATCTGCTGGTTGGGACAAATGAATTAAATGTGTTTTTGTTTAAAGGGTGAACTTCTGACTTGTTGACAGATAAACTATTAAATACTGTAAATGAGCCGATTGTATTCATGTTGGATCAATCTACAAAACGTGTTTATTCTTTTTCTCACAATATTTCTTTACTTTAGTTCAGCGTGTGCCTATTTCTATCTACGCCATGCACATTACAGTCACTTAATGTCAAGAAAGTGTTATGTCTTGACAGACCAGTCTATACAAATGTGGTGAAGTGATTACAGTCCATTTTAAACATTCCACTCTTTCTATGAGACCATAATCAAATGCATACAGTACCTGGTGCAAAGAGGAAAAAACGTAACCGTGAGACATTTCCTGTATTTCTCTCGCTGGGTAAAATAAATAACTCTCTCTCTGTCCTCGAGATGTCGTAAACTTCACAAGCGGAGCCACAGTTTTTCAAGCCTTCAACTGGACCATTGTTTTATTACCAACGTTTCTGACAAACTTTTTTGCCAAATGAAAAGAAGCAAGCACATGTTACAGTATTTAAAGGTGATTTAATAAATCATTGACAAAGCAAACCATTCAGACTGGATTTTTTTTAACATGGAAAACTCTTTCAGTCATGCAACCATATTTAAACCCTGTGTAAGTGTACCTTAAGAGTAACGGAGACAGCAAAATTAGGGGAGAAAAAGATATTGTAGGCACTCCAGCACTTTATAACTAAACACACTATATGCAGTGTTTTGACTTATTATTTAGTTACATTTATATATGTCTTAATGTCTTGATTTTTAAAACTGCATCTTACACATTGACATTAGGTTACAGGCACTTAATGAGCAGCCGTTACGATACCTTCACTGACATGTCAGCATGGGAACTCCTTCTCTTCTTAGTAATCAGTGTCCATTTGAAGCAGATACAGCTCATTTAATGGGAGGCCATGACCTGACTGACTCAGGCGTCTCTGCTTTCCAGGCCCGAGGAATGTCTAGCTTCCCAGAGGAGAGAGAGAAAGAAAAGGAAAGAGAGAGCTTGGTCAAATTTATGGCACGCATGCAAGCTCACATCCTTAATGAATTCACACATACGTTTTAAAGCAGAGAATCGCACACAAATACAGACCTATCACAGCGTTCAAAGAAAACCCTCTTTAGGTCACTGCATGTTTTTGCAAGTGCAAATGTGCAAAGGTCACAGGGTCTTTCCTAGAGCTAGGACTCTTCTGCCTGATATAAGCAGTTTCCCCGTGAGTAAAAATGACATTTGGAATGATATACCAATTGAATAAATGGATACAAATGAATAATATCATCAGGTCAACTGACACTTTGTATTGTGATTTAACTAACTAATATGTACTAATTAATATTTAATAATTCTGGAGTAAATTTAGTAAATTTAGAACCATAACATGATTAGTCTGATGTTTAAAGCTTTTATTTATGATTTATGATGTTTTCAAAAATGCACAAATACAAACTATATTCATTTTTAACATTTGGGAAATTGTGCCTCTCAAACACATTATATTTTAAAGTGAAATAGTGTGGCCATCAGTCGTATGCATGATTGTCTCATAGCATCTGTTTTATCATTTTCTGGCAGATATATTACCAACCTAATGTTATCAATCACAATATTGTAAGACTTGGAACTGAGTCTTTTGGGTCAAGTAAAAATGATGAGTCCCATCTGCAGATATGCTGCATTCACTCATGCCCCACTGAGGGAAGGATTTTATACAACCAACCACTCTTCCTCCCAGATTCAAGAGCTGCTCCACTTTGTAATTAAAATGTTTGATGCATAACCTCATGAAGAAAAACATTAGCAGGTTTGTGTTTTCACCACTTCTGTTTTTGCCCATTTCAGAGGATATAAAGACATAATGTGTAAAAGCCAAAACGTATTATTCCCTTGATTGTATTGCTAGGTGTTGATGTCATTGTCAAGCAGAAGAACAAAAGTACTTTAAGATGAGATCTGAATTCAAACGAGACCAGTTACTTTGGAGTGTAGAGAGAATAAGAAAGAAACAGAGAGAGAGAGAAGGGGGGGGGGGGTATAGACACATCTGTGATTATACTTAGCTACAGGACCACCAGTGCTTGAGGAAGTGTAGGCCGCAAGCTTTGAAAACAAATCTTTCTTGACCCAAGAGAATCAGGTGAAGGGTAACTCCTGGTGCCGTTTTACAAAGCTGAAATAATTTCCTTTTTGTCAGAGTTTGTGTAAAATCATTTGGCCTCACTTTTTCATGTTTGTGTATGAATCATATCAACACAGGAAGAAAATGAGTCATTTAAAACTCCCTATAAAAGAACAAGATGACATGAATAGTGTGTTATTTGTCACTGTCACTCTGTCTGTAACCGGGTACCTCGAGTTTCCAGTGGAGACCCTAAAGGTCTTGGCCTATCAGTCAAAGGTTATCTTTGTTTTTACTGTCAGTCGAAATCAGATAGCTCACACAGAGGGGATCATTTTTTGTGTGTATCTGTCACAAATGCAGCAGTAGTTCTGTGATGAATTATTAGGATTGTGTTTCTCATTTATTTTCATTCTTTTGGAAATCTAAATTCCATGGGTAGTTACTTTTATGGAAGCGGACTATTTGTTCCATTGACGCTGTAAAGCAAGCATCAGCCACAAATTTTGGAAGTGACAGGAAGTTATGCAGCTTTACCTGCCCGAGCTTGTCTCTTTTTAAATTCTCACGTTAGTCTCTCTTCTCGGAGGCAAAAATTAACCCTGTTATGTTTCTATGCTTTGTAATTCCATTAATACTGTGTTATATAGCCCCTAAAATTCAAATAAGAAAATAAAAAAAACAAAAAAAAAAACATCGGTGAGTCACTGAGATAAAAAAAAAAAAAAGCAGTAGCGTTTGGGTTATGTAAGCCGGTGGACCGGGGGGTCAGGTCTCCACACGGCGCCAAAGACAGGATGACCCGAGCCTGAGGACTGGTATTCACATCAGCCCAGGCAGGAAGCTCTGTAACAGCTGTTGACACCAGCTCATCCGTCAGACTGCTGCTTGACTTGCCTTGTCTGTTCCAATTAACTCATTTGCTAATTAATGTGCTTGCACAGACTCCATTCCATGCACATGAATTGAAGGACTCATTAATTATCATTGTGATGGCAGGTTCATCTCATTGTGTGAATTGTAGTGTATATAAATGCCTAACTAAGTGGCTTAATTCTTCTCTGTAGTTCATTTTTCCGTGTGAAAAATTGAGAGAACAAATGTATATGTACGTTTTTAAAGTTGTGATCTAAAGCAGATGTGTACTGTATTAATGACCCTACAGGTCTGAGTCAAGACCACAGCCGTTGTTTCATATCATTGCCATATTTTTATTTTGGTCTTTACCATATGCTGTCTAACAAAACATAGCCCACATTAAAAGTAATCTTTGGAAGTCTGAAAGCCAGATGTGTTGACTGCTCACAGTAGTTAAACAACATTAGCAGATAATCACGACATAGACAAACAATTTCTGCCTTTTTTTTTATACTGTGTGGTTGACTAACAAACAATGAAAAACTGAACAGTGTTTTGCATTGAATTCAACTGGTGACAGGGCAACAGCGCATAATTTATGAACATGTATATAATCTGTGTGTGTGTGTGTGTGTGTGTGTGTGTGTGTGTGTGTGTGTGTGTGTGTGTGTGTGTGTGCGCGCGCTTATGTGTACCCACAACTTTGTTTGTATGTGCACAGTGTAGGAGGCATCAAAGAAAGCCAAACACACACATAAGGGCTTTGAAACACATTCATCAAACCTCCATGTGGCATTAGTTTGTTCTCCCTAAATAACTTATGCTTTATCTACACTGCAGCCTCTAATCTGATCTGCTTTCCTCCAAGGTCACACACGTTCAGCTTACACCGGTAAAAAATAAAAACAGCCTTCAAGACATTTCACAAGTGTAAAGATGCGGAATGTAGCATTGACGCCAGCTTTGGCCCAGTTTCCACTGATCTGATCTTGTCATTTCCACGTAAACAACCATAAAACACGTTGTCCCTATTTCGAAATGTTTAGGAATGAAAAAAAAAAATCAACTTTTTACCACAATAATGGAAAAGTGTCAGCTTTGAGTTGTGCTGTGTTAATCTAGCCTAATAACCCCCAGACGAGCCAGACATTTAGTCTTTAAACACATTTCATGTGTTAGATATCTGCGGGTGCTATTTGGATCCGTCTGTCAGTTCCCATTTCGCACAAAGCCCCTTATAGTGCAGCTCCCTTTCAGATCACATCAGCCCTCTCAATCAACAGTTTCCAGATCCACAAGGAAACATGCAATCAGCAATGTTCAGTTCCCCTTACCACAGTTAGCCTGGGGGTGATTAAATATACCATATGGTTCAAAGAGTATAGAGTTAATGTGCTTTTTGCATGTTTACTTGAAAGGATTCAATGAAGGTTCATGTTTAAGTTACTAAAAGTGGTTCTTTGAGCACAGGTACTGTACACATTCAGTAGTTGCTGCATGTATAGTTGATGCAATCAAAATTGTGTTACAATACCTTTGAAGAGTGTCCAGTTTTGGTGCTAAGCTAACTGACTGCTGTCTGTAGCTTCTTATCTACCATACAGACATGGGAGAAGTATCAATCATCTTATATAAGCAAAAAAGTGAATGTGTTTTTCTCAAAATGTTGAAGTACTCCTGAGAACTCATACCAGACTCAGAAATATCAAAATAGGCTATGACAACACTTTTTTCTAACCCATAATGTCTATTTGAAAATTGTGATAGGTTTTCTAGTTTGCAAATGTATAATTTACATAATAAACTGCAACGATTCAATTTTGTGTGTGACAGATGCTGTACAAATGTAGATATTTGTAAGAAAAAGCTGTAAACTTAATTCTTTAAAGTAGTTTAACAAATGTCTGAAGGAGGTAACACAATGGTGATTGAGCCTATGGCTCAGTGATGAAAGCCCTTGCATTTGCACTTTAATGAACTGGGTGTCTGGGGCGACATTCCCTGGGAAAATCACAAGCGGCGCACAGTCAGTGACGTTTTCCATCAACCAGCAATGGTTGGTCTGCCGGAGAGGGTAGGCGGAGCTAACGCAACAACTTCAACTCGCAACTAACTGACGTCACACAGACAACATGTTTGGCTCTCTGGCGTAGCTCACCTGGTTGAGCGTGCGCCCCATGTACAAAGGCTCAGTCCTTGCGGCCGCGGCCCTTTGCTGCATGTCTTTACCCTCTCTCTCCCCTTTTAAAAAAAAAGTGAGATCAAAAAACACACCTGCAATTACTGCTTATCGCGATAGGTGCCGCCAAAGAGAACTAAATAGAGAGCTTTGAGATAATGTAACATTAAAGTTTTGGCAATTTCGCGTTTTGCTCGCAGGTTTCTCTATAGAGCTCCACCTACAGCTTCGGAATAGATACTTGGCGACACTGTTGTAAAAACGCATTGGCGACTCTCCCCCCCCCATCTTCTCCCTCTGGTCATGTACATTTGTTTTCAAAGAAGACAGCGAATGCATGGAGCCATGTCCACTGAGGTAGACAGCTATAGTAAGCTAGCTAGTAAGCCCGTAACAGACAGCGATCATAATAAAAACCTTTACAGACAATAGCAAACATCCTGAGGTCACAATAACAAGAAATACAAAGATTAAAGTGCAACAGCAAGAACGCCAGGTCAGCATTGGATTTGCAGGCTTCTGTTTGTCTCAGTTCTCCCCATTCTGAACTCGCAGGTCCAATGTTTACTCGTGTCTGACTCCTCGCTCGGTCAGTCTGCTGTTTCCTCTTTCTCTGTTCCTCCGACAATGCTTTCCTAGCTTTCTGCTTCTTTTTTGCCGGCTCAGCCGTGACGATAGTGTGAGAAACTCCATCGCTACCTTGTTCTTATAGCTAGCCGGTTCCTGGATGTGTGCAGTGCCGTAAAGCAATTTGTTACATGGCGTGATATCAGGTCTCACGATGTAAGGAATACTTCCTGACGCTGAGGCCGGCAACTCGCCGGCCCAAAGTTGCAAGGGTGGTTTTTCCGCTCACAGGCGCCACCATTCAACCCGAAAAGAAATATATATAACCATTCCAATGACTCTGAAGCTGTTCAGTTAAGGTAAATTAAGCAAAAAAAAACTGCATAGTTCCCCTTTAAGGTAAAGTTTGTAATGATAACACACATTTGTTATAAATGGCACATAATAAATAATTCAATTGTTAGCTTTGTTAATAACATCTTTGGCATAGCCGGTAATGCCAAGTACTAAAGTATCATGTTAATAACGGCAGGACATTAGGCAGCTAAAATTCCTTTTGCAAACAATGCTTACAAGTTCTCACACATGGCTGATCTAACTAGAAATATATGAGCATCAGGAGGGCTGCTATTTATCCTAGCTGGCAGGAAAAACAAGAGGATAGCAGAGATCTGCAGCAGGCGAAGAGGAGTGGACAATAAATTACTTCCTTTATTTAGCAAGCATTCAAACTCACATCCAAAACGTGCTGAAGAAAACATGTCGGGAGGGAAGATCAAGGTATGTCAGCAATACTCATCGCTTCATTAATTCTATCATAATGAGATATATTAATAGAATATTAACAAAGTCTGATGTAACTTTGTTGAGGTTTTTTTTTTTATTAGAGCTCATGATGACTGAGACAGGAATGTACTGTAAAATGTTATTACACTATTACCCTTTTTACACAACAAAAATGACCGAGAAGCTATGGAAATAATTTGAAAATAGCATTGCCCTTTTGTAATGAGGTTGTACAGTTAAAGTGAAGCTTTTAGTTATATTGTAACTATTGATGTTGCTCTCCTTATAGCCTCATAGGAAAGAATGTGGCATGTTGAGGATTTTAACGACGGTTTTCAGCAACCTTGTAACTATTGTTTCCCTACCACAAAGTCTTAACTCAGCGTTGCAGGATGCTTCCTAAACTGTAGCATAGCAAATGCTATGCAATGCCTGAAGACAACAGCTATGACAAGCTATCTGCAGTTTACAGGCAACTGAAGGGTTTTGGTGTACATCCAGCATGGCTTTGTATTTACTCAGTTCACTAAAGAACATGAGAAAAATGTAAACCACATGCCACAACCAACCCTGCTAACCAGATCCCAATATAATTGAAAAGTAGACGCTGAAGTGTTGTCTGAGCCAATATTTTCCACTGTCATCAAGAGAACACAAGAACCAAGGGAATGTATCATAATAAAGTGTTGTTGTCATTGTCAGCCCACCAGTAATTTTCAGACATTTTCCTGAATTTGTGCATTGCAAATCTGTCAGTATCTATTACCAAAAGTTCTCTTACTGAAAGTGTTAATATGGAGATGTTTTCCATCCAGCATGTAATAGCAAGTGCATAATAATAAAATAAGGCAGCCTTATCTGATAGGCTGCTGATCCCAAGTTAAGGTATTTAAAGGTAGAGGAAAGCATCACAGGGGAGAGGAAGCAGATCCAACTCTGTCTCACATGCTGATAGTAATAACTTTGTTTTAATGAGGACTCCAGGCCAGCAAAAGACAGTAAAATAAACTGACAGATGAAGATGTTTGAAATCAACACCCTGCTTATTAGGTACAGGCCAGATCAATGAAAGTAGACCAGATATACAGCAAGTGGGTTGACCTTTAATTAAGTTTGTCATGGTTTGCATTTTGATATTTTCACCTTCTGGTCTGGCAGAAAAAGAACAGCGATAACTTGAAGGAAAATTGAATGTGTGTGGGCACTTCTAATAAGAGTGAGTGAACAGAGTACAGACATGCATCACTTTAAAGAAAACATAATATAAAATTCAACCGGCTGTGAGTTCTGTGGGAGCTCTGTTACATCTGCTGCTAATGGGTACGTTTCCCGACATGGGCTGAAACCAACAACAATGGGAAACAGTCCCATTTCCCTAAAGGTTTAGTAACATGCATGAGATAGTTTCCCATTGTCCCATGAAGTGCTGTAAATGTCATCACCTCCCACCCAGCATGTTGTTGCAACAGACGAGTGTATGATTGAAGTTCAATGTGCCGATTTGACATTCTGTTTACCCTTTATGTTCACTGAGATGATATAATCTTGTTTTTTAGCAACGATCAACACATTTGTTAAGTTGGAATGAGGAAGGAGAGATGAATGGATAGGTATGCCCTAAGCGATGAAGAGGTGGATTGATTTAGCAAGAATGAAATGAATGAGGATTGAAGACAACCTAAATTATTAGTTGTATCATTTCATTCGGTGAAGTTGTAATTCCACAAGAAAGGTGGAAAGAAGGAAGTTGTTCTTTTAAGGTTGTGATTGGTCAATACTTTCTACCAATCCACAAAGGGCCAAAGTAAAAAGATCTTTTGATTTACAGAATGTTCCCAAAATTTTTAAAAACACTTGTGAAATCAAAAAGAGGCAGTAATTGGGTCTAAACATTTGAAGCTGATATCTGCAAGTGACAGTCTGCTCACATCTCTACTCTCACACACAGACATGAAGGACACAAGTAGTGGCAAAAAGACATGCCGACCATGAAACCAACATACACACACTCCGGACATGCAAACTCTTGCTATCAGTATACCTCCTACTGTTGCATGTAGTAGCATTTATGTAGTAGTAGTAGTAGTAGTAGTAGTAGTAGTAGTAGTAGTAGATGTCATAGTATTGATGAAAAATACTGCATACTGCTGTTAATGTACAATGTGACTCCCATTCAAAGTCTCTGTGGGAGGTCTATGGACCTCAGACAGACATGAAAGCAGTTTTCACATAATGCAATGCCATATGACAGTACCCTTCAGTCATTGATTTCCATCCAATTCGGTGAGGGAAAATGTTTTTGAGGCTTAAAGTGATGGTTCGGAGTAATTCACCCTAGGGTCCTTTGCACCATAACCTCGGGCCAAACACCCCCCCAGAAGCTTTTTTCACCTGGGTCTTACATTGGGAGAGTTAGCGTAGAGTAGCGTTATCAGTTGAATAGCTTAGCGCAGGGGCTAATGGACCCACGTTTGTATCTCGTAAGTTACCCCACTAATAATGCCCGAAATGATACCAAACGTCTACAAATGGTAGTTTATGCTCTGCATAAAACGATGGATTGGAAAGTTTGTAAGTACACCAGTAGTTATGTAAATAACACTTGACTGCTGGCTTCTGCTCTCTGCTGTTGTTGTTGCTGCTGTAAGACGAGTGCTTAGGGCCGTCTACAAATTAGAACACCGAAAAGAGATGCAACAAAAATATTTTTTAATTTAACTTTTTTTTAAAGTAAGTGCTGTAGTATAACTAGCAGGAGACAAGTAATAATTGAGGTAAGTTTGGAGATATTACCTTATTTAATCATTAAATTAATAAATATTTTTGTTGTATCTCTTTTCGGTGTAGTAATTTGTAGACGGCTCACACTTCGCTAACTGCGAAGCAGCAGCAGCAGCAGCAGCAGCAGAGAGCTGAAGAGAGCAGGCAAGTGTTCATAAACTTCTGGTGTACTTACAAACTTTCCAATCCATCGCTTTATGATATTACTGTAGACGTTTGATTTCGGCATTATTAGTGGTGTAACTTTCATGAACAAACGTCCTTTAGCCCCGTCATGCAAGTCAACGCTGATAACGGCTACTCTGCTAATCTCCCAATGTTCGACCGTTAAAAAATGCTTCCGGGGTGTTTGCTCGAGGTCATGGAGTAGGGGATATTACTATCAATCACTAACTATAAGGCTATCAGATCAGTCGTCTTCCTTTCTTCTTCTCTTTCTTTCATAAAAATCTGATTCCAGGTGATTGTACCCTCCAGTCTGTCAAAGTTAATTAATACAGTTCCACATTCATCTTTCTAATGAGAAAGACCAAAGAGCTTTGTACTTGTTCAAAAGAAGTAGAATCTCTATGAAATGAAAATTCAAGGCAACTTAATTCATCTTTGTAGTCTGTATTCTCTCAGCATAGCATAATTGAAAGTGCCCTAGTTTCATAGCTCTCTGATCATGGACATTAGTAGGATGGGTAGAAAGCTCTGCTGCAGCACCAAATCTGAGGCTGAACGTTACATGCACTAATGTTCCAAGGTTACATCTTAACTTCTAGAGGATGTTTAAACCCTCTGTAATGAGTGTGTCATTATGGAGCATCCGGTGATTCATTCGTATCATTCCTCAGTCCAAGGAGCAGTTTGCTTCTAAAAACACTGCAGACACTTTAGCAGAATGACAGATGTTATCTTTCAGGAGTTATGTTGCCTCTTAGTGCAAACAATATACTCCTTGCTCGTTTTGCTTTTTTTCTAAAAAAAACAGGCAAATATACTATTAAAACACAAATTGAATCCATGACTTACCCATCATCACGTCTGCTCAACACCTATAGGCAGACAGACAAAGTTAGCAACTAGTCAAAGTAGTGTAGCATTTAGCTGCTAAGAGGCAATTACTCTGTACTTCCCAAAGGAGTCAAACAGAACTAAACGTTAAGTGAATATTGGACAGCTTGTTGCCCTGCCCACAAGTGGCCAAAAAATGGATCATTGCAGGTTTAAATAACTATCATTGGGAACTGCCATTAGAAAAGATCCATCTTTCGAGACAGGCAAACAAGAATATTTTCTAAAAAGTGCCCCTTGAGGTAAAACAGTTTGCATTCATTTGTATTTATGGGCTATCGATTCTGAAAAAAACACTTTGTCTTAATTGCATGTCCTTTGCTATTATTCTCAAATTGTGTTATTATTATCTGTTATCATTTACAATAACCAGCCTTTCAGCTGCTCTCTGGGTTTTTATGTATTGCTTATTCCCTTCCTGTGTGCTAGTGCCAAGCATCTTCATTAGATATTTGGTAAAAATGACACATGGACCAACATGTCAAAGAGTGCAGTGAAACGTTAAAGCAGCATTTGTTCTGTACATGGCCCCTCAGCTTCAGCTCCAGTTTCACTTCTGTTACCACAGAAATCCGAAACCTTTTATATTTAGAGACAAACAGCCGCTGTCAGCGTAAAGTATTGCCAACCTTGACACCTGGGGTCTTCGGTGATGGTCATGATGGTAGATGCTGATGTGTGTGCTCTGTTTGCATGCATGCACGTAGCCACCTGCATTGTTTCAAATTTGAGTGTATAGATGCTTAACAGAAAACCAAACTGAAACAGAATATTTGTTCTCTTTTTTTTTGTCATTTAAAGTGACCATAAAATGCAGTCTGAGGGGATTTTTGATCGAGACGCTTGGAGGTTGGTGGTTTTTCTCTCAGCTTGAAGGACTTAGCCTGCCATGTAGCCCCACAGCGGTGGCCTGTACTTTGATATTACGTAAGATAAATTTGGAGAGAATAGTATGCAAATATTAAATCAAATTAAGACTTTTTGGTTTCTCACTGCCATTCATCTGACCAAACAATAAAGGCTTCAAAGGAATCTTATAATTATCACCATTTTCAAAACACCCACACCCCCAGTAGGTTTTAGTCCAGGAAAAAACATGTTGCTAAAGCCATGTCATTTTTATCAAATTTGTCCTTTATTTTCAGTTTTCCTATGCAGATTTTAAAAATGTATTTAGTCAAATATAACTCCCCAATGCTTCCCTCTATCCTAAGCAGACTCTGCGTTTTTCTTGGCTGAAGTCTTGCTCCCTTGAATCAAACCTTTATCCAGTGACTGTGTTTAAGACCCTATGCTGAATACATTAATTTCAACCTCCTCTGCTACAGTAGCCAAACACAAACAGAAAGGGGAAAACTTGTTATTATTATAAAACAATATTATTAAAAAGTGTTCCAATGAAGAAGCAAAGTAAGAGGCAAAAAGAGTAGTAAATGCTGCTCATTATCTCTCTCCTCCTCTTCTCCCTCTCCTTTTTCATTCTATCACTTGAGGAGAGGAGGAGAGGAGACACTCCCAAACTAACCGCCCATTGGCCTATAGGCATTTGGGAGAGAGCAATAGAAGAGGGAGGGAGAGAGCAAAAGTCACTGGCAGTGTGGAAGTCTTTGAATCATTGGCCCGGTCCTGTCAACAGGTGGCAGAAGGAGAGGCTTGGTGACGCTCAGTCCTTCAGAGAAAAGAGAAAGAAAGAGAGCAGAGGAGGAGAAAGTTAAAGAAAACCCACAAGGGTAAGGCAACCTTTTCCTTTTGTCTTTCTCAGTAATTTAAGCATGGGACTTAATTTGAACTGTCCTCAATATGTCTTTTAATTGGAGGATTTAGTTATTAGTCCAATTAACCTGTAGGTGTGTGACGATTTAAAGTTGTATTGGTAGGTTTTGTTCAGTTTAATGAACAGTTTTAGAGTAGTTTATTTGATGACATTTCTTAACATGAGGTAGACCACATGGAAACAATGACTATGAAGAGAAAATAAAAAAAAAACTTTGCCGACAGTTGTTAATTCAAAGTTGTTAATTTTGTTGTGCTAGGAAAGTGCTCTTGTTTATTTATCCCAAAAGAACCAATCACATTATCTTCCCCTTTTCGGTATTGTTTCTCTCTATCTATCAATTTATTTCACATTACAAATTCAGTCTCAGCTATTTCTCAGCTTTTCATTCGCTCCCATCTCCATCCATCTATCACTCTCCCGTTTTTTTCTCCATCCCATGTCTCACCTCGTTTTTTCCATATCTACCGGGCGTTGAACACATGGGTGATAGGACTTGAACGAAACAGTCCACATCTGCAGCCTTTCGCCCCGACTCTGCCGTCAGTTACATGACAGTCTAAAGTTGAACTTGACACCTGGAATTTAGAAGTGTCCAGGGAAGCTGTTCTTATTCTAGTTTGGGTTGAACTCTTGGTCAATGATAAATATTGATATGTGATGGAGTTTGACACACTGAATGAAATGATGTGAGTGTAAGGTTGTGAAGTGTGACATGTTTCTCTGCATTCACAAAATCCATTGAAAGCGCTATTTACTGTTCTGCGGTGGATTTGAAAGTAACTAAGTAGATTTACTCAAGTACTGCACTTAAGTATACATTTGAGGTTCTTTTACTTGAGCTTTTTTGTTTAATGCTACTTTATACTTCTATTCCACCTTTCAGAGGCAAATATTGTACTTTTTACTCCACTACAATTATTTAACAGCTGTAGTTACTAATTACTTTACAAAACACAAAACTATTTTATAAAATATGTTTTGTTGTAGATTAAACTACCCAACAGTGTGAAACACTTTAAATTTGCTCAACCTCAACCAACTACAACAATAAAGCACCACTACCTGTTAATGCATTAGTAATACATTCTACAATAAATAATAATAATAATAATAATAATAATAATAATAATAATAGTTCTTTCACCACTGATGTTGTTTTAATAGTGTGTTTGCTGAATGAGTCATGTAGACTATTCAAATAAGGAAAATACAAATGGGTATTTTAAAAAGTTTCAATTTTAGTTAGGAACTCAAACATTTGGAAATTTGGATCAGTTTAAATCTAGTTTGAACTTAATCATAAATGTTCAGGCAATTTTGTGTAAATCAACAGTTATTTTTCCCTTGGGCAGCTGTGACAGCTTTTAATTTCTGCAAAAATGTATTTGAGTTATTTACGATTTGTATATCCAGTTCCACATTGTAGATAATCCTATATTGTCTGTCAACAAAACTGCCAGCACTAATTTTCCTCTATGATAATAACATAAATATTTATAATAACTATGAGCCGGGGTGATAGATATTCTCACAGGACTGCCGATCCAGTAGATTTACCTTTAATGCTACTGTGCTGGCTCAGGGAATACACAGAAGCCCTCGCAAAATGAGCTACAGATGTGGGCCCTCAGCCATGCAAAATGATAGAGAGAGGGATACAGAGAGAGAGAGAGAGAGAGAGAGAGAGAGAGAGAGAGAGAGAGAGAGAGAGAGAGAGAGAGAGAGAGAGAGAGACTGCTTTCATGGAAACCTCACATCTCCAGTTTTTTCATTTACTTTCACTGATTGAAAATGGCCCCTGGGCACATGAAAGCTACTCTAAACACATTTTTATTATTTCAAAAACATATCTCTGTCTTAGGCTTAGCTTTCATTAATGCTCAGGTTGCGTTGTTTTTCTTTCTTTTATCTGACAGCCCCACTAAGGGGTATGGAGCCTCTATGGTTCTGACGAAGCGAGGGTCTTATCGAGGGCTACTTGTGGTCTGTAAGGCAGCGGGAGGCAGACAGAACTGTGAAGATATGAGCTCTGCTCTCAGACGATAATTGCTTTCAGCTTTGTTTTATTCATTTTAGTTTCCCCGTTCTGTTTGCAAGCTGCTGCAAAGGAAGGAAAAGAGGAAGGGAAAGGAACGTCCACAAGTTTGCAACCGCACGTAAAGTCTCGACCTAGCTGCTCCTCATTTTAAAGCCTCCCTTCTTCTCATCCTCAGGCTTGCTGGTTTGGTCCAGTGAGATTTGTCTCGAGTTGAAACCTGGCGAAACAGTCGGCCTTTTGTCTGAGGCTTAATTACTCTCTAGAGAGGATAGGGCAAATGTGACCAGACTGACCAAGTCTTCTTCTTCTGCCTATTTCTCTCTGTGCGTATCTGTATTCCCAATACACTTCTTTTTTTTCTACAGCTGTTTATCTTTGTTCGACTCATGGTCATCCCCTCCATTCCCTGTTTATCTCAACCTAACGTTAAGTGCATTTACTGTTTCCAGAACTCTGAGAGAATACAGAGATTTTTAGAAACACACACCAACACAATTACAGTTTGTCAAGAAGCCTTCAGTGAAAGGTGTCTGGATCCAGACAGCATTGTCTCTCAGTGATTAAATTGCTGTTGTTACATGTGGAGGCAATCCCCCCTCGTCTGTAAGCTATAAATGACAGGTTTCCCACGAATACTGTACACACATGGGCTTCTTTCTCTCATATAAAATACTGAACACACATCCTAGGTAGTCAACAAACATTTTACAGGCCTATTGACATAGCTCTGCTTTGACATAGAGGAGTTATTGTCAGGAAGGAATTTTTAAATGTCTTTATGGACATGTTGAATTTTACTTGAGAGGGTTTGGAAGCCAGGTTGAAATGCTATCTGGATGGCCCATGTGCTGAGTGAGAGCGTCCTTTGGACTGAAGGAATTCTTTTTTCCTGCTTTAGTCTTTTGCATGTTGACTTGGAGTGACTAATGACAGTCGACTGCTTTTAGATCACGAATGTGCGGACACTGATGCCAAACCAGAGTTTAACATCTTCATGTTACTGCTCTATCGGAGAACATCCAGTTAATGCCTTCTGTTTTCATAATAATTGAGCGCAAACCCACTGTCCTGCTTTGTCACGACAGCCAATTAATGCTGCATAGTGCATACATCCAGTATTTCATTCAGTGGTACCTAATCTTTCATGTCATTTCGCTGTCCAAACACCATCTGCTCCCTTTCATCCTTTAATATATTTCCAAGAAGCCTATAGAATGCATAATATACTAGAGGATATACCTCATTCCATCCACCCATCCACCAGCCATGAACCCATCCATCCATCTTTCCTCTAACCATCCATCCGCATCCATCCATCCACGCTTCCGCTAATCCATCCATCCATTGATCCCTTAAACTATTAATCCATATATCCATCCCACCGTCCATCCATTTATTTATTCAACTCATCCATCTATCTACGTATTCATCAATCAAGCTCTTAATTTATGTATCCATACTGTATATTCATCCATTCAATTAGCCCTCCATCTATCCACCCATTCATTGATTTATTTATCCATCTTTTACACATCATCACTCCATTCATCCATTTATGTATCTATCTATCTATCTATCGATCTATCTATCTATCTATCTATCTATCTATCTATCTATCTATCTATCTATCTATCTATCTATCTATCAATCCACCCACCCACCCATCTATCTATGCATACATTTATCTGCCATCCATTTATCATCCATCATCCATCCAGCCATCATCTATCTCTCTGGCAGTAACTTTCAAATGTGATTGCCCCACTTCCCTCTCTATTCCCCATTTCCTCTCTACATCAATCCCTCCATCTGTCTTTCTTTTCCACACCAGGACATACTTAGCACTCAGTAGCGGCCCTTTGCTATGCTTGGAAGGCCACAGGGCTATCGTCTCCAAGAGAAATAAGAAAAGGGTCTGAAAATGGCAAGCATCAAATAAAAACCTTGACAGGGAGCTATAAACAGGCTTGTTAAGCATCTCTGTGCGCCAGTGCTCAGTGCCATTTTACATGGCTATAGTATACTGTCTATAATAACTGCTCGACTGTCACTGACTCAAACACAGTCTCTCCATCATTCCCTCTCTCACCTATTCACTCTCTCCCACTTAATCTCTCTCACTTTACAGTTTTTTCATCTCTATTTCCCTTACTTTCCATTTGTCTCTCTCCATCTCCTTCTCTTAATGTCTCTCTCCATCTCCTTCTCTTAATGTCTCTTTTACCTCACACCCACATTAGTTTTGGCCACCACATATAGGGTCAAAAAAGCAATTCCCCAGTGATGTCATAGCTTGGATTTCTTGCACAGGCACCAGTCTCCGACCTCAAGCTTTTGACCAGCAGTAATCAAATAGACAGTTAAAATAACCAAACAAGGTCAGCTGTATTGAGTTTGGACAAGTTAGAAATGGATCATGGTAATTACATGTCTATTTAAAGGACTTAAGACTTTTGAATCACAGAACTACTTCAGTTACAATCTGTGTAATTCATCAGAGAGAGGATTCATAAGCCAAAGATTATTTTACTGAATACAAACTGTGTCCAACTAAGTAAGTGAAGTAGCTTTCCACCTTATGTAGAGAAAAAAACCTTTGCATACTCAAAAGATCAGGTATTCTCACTTACTCAGAATCTCTGTTAATCTGATAATGGTATCATTGGAGGATTGGAAGGTTTAGATCCACTTGTTGATATTTTAATGTTCTGGCGAATGCTACTGTGTCTAGTGGGATTTTTTTTTAAATCTGTGTCTCTCTCTGCACATTACTTTTCCATCTGTTTTAGTCTTTGATGCTCAACGAGCAAATGTTTTGGTTTCCAATTGGTCAGTTTCTACTCTTCAAAGTTGCACCTAGGTAGCAAACATCAGAATAATTTTACTTAATTACCAAACTATTTTATTCAACTTTTGTAGTTCCCACTGAAACATTCTTTGCTTAAAATAAGAAAGAATGAGCAAATGATTTTTTCTTTCATCACCATGTCATGTTAATAACATCTGGGATAACACGGTTTCTCTTTCCCTGTTTCTGTCTTCTATGGTTATATACAGTATGTGTGTGATGTATTGTTAGAACTTTGGGGTTTTGCAGAGCATGCATACAATTGAATAATCCTGTATGATTTCAAACAAATCCAACATATTTATTTCAGCATGTATGCTACTGTATATTGCTATGCAGTTTCCAGCTGTCAAGCATAACAACAGGGACCACAACGTTTTAGTAGTGAGCTTTCTTCTCAGCCACTCTATTAGAGGGTTTGTGTTTCCATAGACCACACAAGTTCAGCACACTTAGATCAGAAGTTTTTTCTGCCGCAATTCAAACTTTTACACCAGAATGTTAAATTCAGACCAAAGTCCAAAAACAGACCTTCTGAAGGTTTAAAGAGGCCTACTATTTTAAAGCATGTAATTTGGCTTCTCGGGGAAGCCGCTTACTGCTGAAAGGTTTTAAGTTCACATTACATCACTGTCATTAGACACAATGACATCATCGCCAAGGACAAGTTTCTGAAGCGCTGAAACGCCTGACTGAGCACAATTTATGGTTTAGAGCAAAACGATCTCTGGCAAAGTGATGACTGCTCACTTTCTGCTGCCATACTGAGGAATGAGAGCACAACGCGCGCACAGACACACCGCAGTGACACAATGGTTCAGGTTTCCTGAGATTAGGTATACAGCAGCGTGCCCCAATGAATGTAATGTAACTTATGCATTGTCCAGACGGTAATTCTGTCCTAAGCGCTAACCCTATAAAACTGAGTGGAAAGTACAAACATGACCATCTTTCAACCCGGAGACTCAGGTCCAGTCAGCCATGACGACAAACATCTACAGTTTCGGTAGTCTGTTACACATAGTTGATGCCAAAGATCCAATCTCTACAAAATGTATGAACTCACATTAAAAAAACAGATGGGATATTTATTTCATCTCCATATGAGAAGTTGTGAATCTGAAAGTGAATTTGATTTGCCAAACAGTCAGCAGTGAGGAGTTTAGTTTTGTTCCTATTTATGTTTCTAATGTGTAAGGTAAAAACAACTTTATCTAAATGAATAAGCCTTCCTTTGGGAAATGTGCTTATGAGGTGAGCAGTTCTTTAGCCGAGTTTAGCTTACCTTCAACCACAATTTTGTTGTTTTCTATCCTGGAATAACTTCTGTTGAAACCACAAACTACCCATCTTTCCTTTTTAATGGAAACTTATGATACTCTTTTTTAGTTTGGAAGGGGCCAGTCCCTACTTTCTTTGAGTTATCACAGTTTTAAAAAATTACCTTCCAGTCAGTGCTCTGCATGCTCAGAGATTCTGTCCAAGTAAAAAAAAAAAAAAAAAAAAAGACATTACAAAGAGGTTACCTAAATGGTGTTTTTAGACAGATATAATTTATTGCATTACATAGTTACACTTGAAAAAAAGCCTTGTGCTTTCTGGTGGCTCAGAAAATAAGTTCGTGTTTTTTAGAAAAATTGACAATTATCTTATCTTTTCCTCTAGCCATGACCACGAGACTCCTGTGGAAGGCCCTGTGCCTGCTGGTCCTACTCTGCACCGTGTCACCCTTCGGCTCCGCCACCAATCACCCGGACGCCTCAGCCCCAGAGCAGGGAGTCACCTTCAGCCATGTCTATAAAATCGACATTCCGGGAAGCTCCAGTTGTAAACTTGAGCGTCTGCCAACCCAGGACGAAACAGGTCAAATAAAAAAATGAGAATTAGAGGGAGAGAGAATGCAATTGAGAATAATTAAAGAAGAAAATTGAGTGGTGCATGAGAATGTGTATGCAGAAAGCTCAGAATATTGGATGAAAATCTGAAAAGAACCTGAGTGGAAAAAGCTAACTGTTTTTGTAATTTTCAACACAGAGATATACAATTAAATTTCATGTATTTCATTGGGAAGATTATTATGTTAAATTAATGTAGTTTGGTATTGGCCAAACAGTATTTTACCGATTACCAGTATTTTTACAGGTGCACATTACTGTAAAACTTATGGTTCACCCTTTTTGTGACCCGTGGCAGTACATCTAGAAATGAAAAGGTTGAATATTTCTCTAATTTTGTAGGTCTGCAGACAGAGACCACTACGAATGGAGAGAACGACATCATCTTCAGACATAACATCAGGCTGCAGACACCAGTGTGTGACTGTGCAGAATCAGAAAGCTTCAAGTCACTCTTGTACAGAGTCAACGGGCTGGAGGAAGAAGTCAACTACCTAAAGACCCAGTGTACTCAGGGATGCTGTGGAAGTGGTGGGGCTGCAGGTAAGCTGTGCTTAACCCACAATTCATAGGGTAGGGTAAACAAGTGGAAATAGGAGTTTGCGGTAGGCTGCAAGCAATCCTATTTTACATCCTGATATCAGCATATTTATAAGAGTCATTGATTATATCCTGTACTATATGAAATAAATTTGAATTTCCCCTTGCAGGATTAATAAAGTACACCTTATACCTATAAATAATGTACCTGCGAACGATTCAAAAACAACTTTGTCACCCTTCTCTTCCTCAAGGAGTAGACACAAGCTGCAGTGGCCATGGTACCTACCAACCCGATACCTGCAGCTGCCTCTGTAACCCAGGATGGGAAGGCCCAGATTGCTCAGTGTCCTCCTGCCCTGACGAGTGCAATGACAACGGCCGATGTGTGGATGGGAAGTGTGTGTGCCATCAGGGCTACACAGGAGAGGACTGCAGCCAGCTGATGTGTCCAGACAACTGCAACGACAAGGGACAATGCGTGGATGGAAAATGTGTGTGTTTCCCGCACTTCGCCGGCGAGGATTGCAGCGTCCAGAAGTGTCCCAATGACTGCATTGGTAATGGCCAGTGTGTGGACGGCCAGTGCATCTGTGAAGAAGGCTTTTATGGCGAAGACTGTTCATTAGGTAAGCTTAATATTAATTATTATATTAATGCTTAATAACACAAACGTCTCTAACTCGTGAAATTTGTGGTTTCGAGGCTTGGTAATGTGTATGGAGTACTGCAGGGCTAGCTAGCTAGGAAGACAGGAACATGCTAACGTTAGCAATAGTCAATCACAATAATTTTAACGTTATATCTCCAGTCTGTCAACAACAGTTAGCTTAGCTATATTTTCTCTGTATTGTGCATTTTACTTCCATTTTGTTATCGGGATTGTAAGTAAGTTCACTCAATAAAGAGTTATTAAAGGGGGACAAACAAGCAGGTTAGCTTGCTAACTGAAAGTTAAGTTAGCAAGCTCATTAAAGTTAACGTTAGCTCGGTCGCTAATGGGCAATAAGTTCACACTAACTTGGCTATTACTTAAAAACGTAACATTATGTTTATTATCGAATCCTGTCTCATTAAAATCAGCAAACCTTTTTGTGGAACAGTTTGGACCCGACGAAGAGAGTTAGGCAAAATAAAGTGAATGGCGCAACACAGTGAGCTTATAAGCTACGATAGCTTGCTCCATTTTGGGCTATATATTCACTCAAAGAACATGGCGCTTCCAGAAGTTGAACTTGAAATATGCATGCAGATTCAGTTCGCCCCTTGTGTGTGAATCAAATTCAATAAAAAAAAAAGAGGTTTCACCATGCAATTTTGACGTTTTATATGTTGGTGTGGCCTGGTCTTAAAGTGGAATAAATTTGCATTGCACTTTGGGGAAAAAATCATAAAGAAATAGTTAGATCATTAATACAGGTTTTGTTCTTATCATAGCTACCAGCAACATTTATTATGTGTCCCATAGAAATGAATGGTGTCTGAGTAAGCATATTCCACCATAATCTTTTTATGGGTGGATTATATATATGGGCTGTAGGCAGCATGTTTCTCGTAAGAATAAGATTCACATTTCATCGTTTTATTTAGTCACCTCTATGGCTATGCTGACATTAAGCTGAGAATGTTAACTGAAAAACACAGATGCTACAAGGAGCTCTGGGACCGTTAACAATATAACACTTGCCCCTAAATTCCAGTTCACCTCCATATGAATATTCTTCCTATATCATTTAGTAAAAACTTTTAGTATCTCCCTGAATTAATTCTAAAGACTTACAACAATCAATTCATGCTTGTATCATCTTATCTGCTATCATTTGTTTGATTCATGCAACAACCTTGGCTCATCAACTGATCGGCAATAGGCCTCTTTTACAGCAGCCATTTACTTTTATAGTAGAAAAGTGTTACTAATAACATTAATGATGGCTCCGTTCTATTCAAATGTTCCAGTTAGGCCTGTCGCGATAGTCAATATATCAATTAATCGCACAATAAAAAAAATGAGCTCGATAATTTTTCCAACCGCGATAATTTCCATTTCCTTTGCATGCTTGTTTGTTTTCCTTGTCTCTCTCTCTCTCTCTCTCTCTCTCTCTCTCTCTCTCTCTCTCCTCTCTCTCTCTACCAAAGAGACTGGATGACCACTCTCTGTTCCTTAGCGTAAAGAGGAGTGAACCCTCTTGTCAGTTGCATGGTCTTTGTGTAAGGAGGCGTGACTCATGGCGGAGAGAGAGAGAGAGAGACAGAGAAGACGCTAGTTGAGAGTTGGAGCAGGGTTTCCCGCAGCACTTTGCAGTTAAGGCGCTGTCAAAAAAAGAAGAAGTTTATGAGCGATATCCGCCGTGTTACTCTGCGTCCTGTTTTCTCCCTTTCATTCCAAAGCACACAGCTGACAACCTGCAGGTGGAGGCGGTGGAGACAGGCTCGGACATACACGCCGCTGTGGACTTGTCAGTCTCGCAAGCGGCTTCAGGAAAGTGGCTGCATTTGTCTGACAATGCACAGAACATTAACCGGTACAAGCCTACAGCTGTCCGCGGACACGGAGTGCAGAAGTGTGTCAGAGTTGCGCGTGTGTGTGTGTGTCTGCCCGCCCCCATGAAGCTCCGACCTGCAGACAGCAGAGGAGCAGAAGAAAGTAGCTGTACCTTCACCAAAATAGACTGAAAAACAGAACTATATTGGTCCAAACATTTACTCGCCATGTGGCAGATAGCCACATAGATATAGATAGATATAATTTATTTATTATATTTTATTTAAATTTAATATTTAGTGCTTAATAAATAATTGTTAAATGTAGTACAGAGTCTGTAGTCTATCGCACAAACACTCGAGGAATGCTGCAAACATTTGACAGCCAGTACGGATTGCCTGGGAGAACATACGTGTCACAAACGGCAATTCCACAACTGTACAACAGCGTGAAAGACGACATACTAAAGGAGATCAAAGACATATTGTGGATATTTAAAATGTCTGCCAGTTCCAGTGTTAAATATTCTTTAGAAATAAAAGTGTATTGATTTTTGAAAAGGTGTACCTGCATTATTATGCCATTATCATTATATTAAATGAAAATGGTCTCGGAACGATAGTGCTGTGCTGTTGACGTTACACTTCCTCTTAGACAAGCAGGCACAACAGTGGTTTCTCTTTACCCCGATGACTGACTGACAGGCTGAGCTTGCAAGGCAAGGCACTTTTAATAATGTTACTCTGAGTGAGCAGTTTTACCAGAATTTTTTAATTTTGATAACTGTTTTGATTCACAATTAAGGTGGAAAATAAAAGCTTTGTGTTTAATGTATTTTTGTTGATGTTGAAATGGATTTTAAAACATATGGTATCGAAAAAAGTATCGTTAGGAACCGGCATCGAAACTGAGGTATCGAAATCGAAAAATTTTGAACGATACCCAGCCCTACGGAACGACAATATTATCGTTTATCGCAATCATTTCTGGGACAATTTATCGTCCAGCAAAATTTGTTATTGTGACAGGCCTAGTTCCAGTAAGCCATGACCATGACCCAGTGGTCCAGCTTGCGTGATACCATAAACCTGAAACCAAAGCAGCTAACTGAAATTCTATTCAGCCTTTATTAAATCCACTTAGGTTTACCTTTTAACATTTGCAAGTACATCTATCTATAAATTGCAGGAACGTCTTTCTGTCTGTGTGTGTGTGTGTGTGTGTGTGTGTGTGTGTGTGTGTGTGTGTGTGTGTTATGTATATCTCTCGAACTGTTAGTCCGATGGATTTCAAACTTGACAGGTGTCTTGCTACGGGCACGAGTAAGTGCAGTGCCAATTTTGACGTTGTATGCCAATTTTGACGTTGTATGGATTAGAAATGCAAAAGGTGAAGAGTCTTTTCCTGCTATTGTATTAAATTGCTATGAGCTGGCAGAACATAACGTAGAGAGAAAATCTCAGAGTTGAACGGGCAGATACATCAGTTTTCATCAGACTCACCCTGGGTCGGGTTAATTTAGTCGCCAAAATAACCTTGTGAATCAAATCCCCTACTTCACTGTTAACCATCAAGACACTAAACCTGCATGGAAATGAACACGTCTGCTGAAGTGTTAAATTCGTTAACGATCCGACACGAGACAACACCGTCTCTCTCTCTCTCTGCACACACAAACACACACACACAGAGTCCGGTTCTGGTGGTTGATGAACGCAGATATGTGCTGATTAGCTCTCATAACGGGCCGGGTGGGTAGCACACTGCCATGAGTCCATGACGCAAATGTCTGATTACTCCACATTGTCATTGTGATATTTTGTTATTACATTCTGAATCAGCAGCGTTCTCTGTCAGGTAAATACAGTATTACAATGTCTTCCTCTGATGCTATTGTAGAAGTAGTCTACACTGTAAGTCAGTAGTAGGCTATACAGTGAAAGTAATTTTGGGGTAGCCTACAATTCGGTTTTGATGAATTCTACAAGCAGCAATACCACAGGCCAAGTAATCGCCCGTTCCAAAAAAGCACATTTTCAACAGGCACTGCACTAGTAAAATATAAATAACTACAACTCTATAATCTGCTTAAACATTACAGTTTTGAGTCTAACTAATGTTATCAACCAGCAAAGGAGATGGACATAAACAAAAGCATAAGATATAAAATGTTGAAACAATGTTTCAGACCTGTGTATTGAATTAACAGCTGAAGCCTACTTATTTTTACACCTTAGTTTAATAAGCTATTTGCTCCAAATACTGGAGGTGAAGCAAAATTTAAAGAGAAAAACTAACCTGAAATTGATGTGACACGATCAGCTCGATAATTTCTCTAGAGAAGAGTTGCCTCTCTGTTTGTGTAGTTGAGCTACACTAACTAGCCTAAATGTTTTGTACATTGCTTTTTGTAAATAAAAAAGAACAAGGAGAGATAAAAGGTTCAATAAAATATCCAAGCTTAGTGGGTATTTTGCCCAGTGGAACATAAATCCAGAATGAACCGTGCTACTGGAACCCTACTGAACCAATGACATGGCTGCTGCTTTCCACCACCCCTACTCTTTCTTATGTTTTGAGGCAAATATATAATGATTATAATATAATTACTTTGAGATCTCTCTCAAAGAGCGTTCATAAGTGTCTCTTAGGGCTGCACAATTAATCGAATTTTAATCACGATCACGATTTTGGCTTCCCACGATCAAATTTGCGTGATCGAGCGATATTTAAAATGCGTCATTCCGTTCATAGAACAGTTTTTGCAAAGCCAATCTAGCGCTCCATAACTGTCTGATCACATGTCTCCATGAGCCAATCAGAGCTGTTCCCTGCCTGCACCGCGCAGCTTAGTTTCTAGATGTAGACAGTCACAGAGGACAGAGTAACGTGAGGAAAATTCCACAACAGGTAGCAGTCGGTCATCATAAGCTGGTCACAATGTTTACCAGTTTACCAGTAAACGCAACGTTTTGTCCCGTCTGTGTTGTTTTTCAGACAACAGCAGTGACCAGTGCTAGTTTGTTTCTTTTAGCTCATAGCTTTAGCAGCAGACTGTTGGACGTCCCGCTGTTGGAAACCTACAGTGAAATACAGATACACTACACTGTTTAGCAGTCAGCATTTTAGCCGTGTTTAATCCAGTTACTACTGTGGCTAACGGTAGGCTAACGTTACCTGCTGTGTAACGTGTTATTAGTGTTTACTGTGGCTAACGGTAGGCTAACGTTACCTTCTGTGTAACGAGTTATTAGTGTTTACTAGCGTGACATTCAGCAGTGTTTATGTTGCCTCTAACGTGGGTTTCGGAGCATCAGAGCGCAACGCAGACATGTAAGTGGCAGTGTAATGAGCCACAGAAATCCGTGTAGCTATTTCGTCTGGTAGATACCAGGCACCATATGCGCCGTTAACGTGAACAGAAAATTCGCGCGTGCCTGTATCTTTCACGGCAAACATGCGTGTCTGGAAAGCGGTCGCACAACAGCTGAAATGGCATACTCCTTCACAGTATCCTTCAATAAAGGAGGAATATAGCACAATATGGATGTATTAGTAGGAATGTAGCACAATATGGATGTAAAAGCAGTTATAATTATATAATTATGTGACAATAAAATTTTGTTTTGGCTAAAATCAACAAATAATCGTGATAATTAATCGTGATCTCAATATTGATCAAAATAATCGTGATTATCATTTTGGCCATAATCGTGCAGCCCTAGTGTCTCTGACTAAACCTAAAGTTATGGCCTAGGTAATGATGGCTATAGTGACCTACTTCTGGGGCATTCAAAGAATCTCTCCAACAGTTATTTCAGATAGAGCAGCTGATGGGGCCTTTTCAGTGGGCGGACCATGACTGCTGACTGCTATGGTCTCTGGGCAACATATGACATCAGGTCACATACAGTAATACCACAGGAATACAAAAACACCCATTAGTCTTTTGGGGCTCCATCTGGCTTTGACCCCCTAGAAGAATCATCACCTTTCCTGCTAAATGCACTGCTCACAAAACTGCTATTACAGTACTGCCTCAGGAGCAGAGTAGAAAATTGCATTTTATGGCAATTTAAGGCCACGCAAGCAGAAAGGTGAGCAGCAGCAGCCAGGCATGGGCATTTTAATTCACTGAGTTCATACTGTGACAGTTATTTCTAAGCATATCTTGAAGATTCAGTACAGGTGAATGGCACAAAATTTTGCTTTTTCAAAGTGTTTGTCTCTTGGACTGTAGAAGAAACTTTAAAATAATAATCTATATATGGCAACCTCTGGCTATACGTCTATGGCATTTCTTCCTCTACAGTTAACCAAGAGTACAGAGCACATTTTTAAAGCAGGGATTTTTAAACTAAAAAAAGCTACACAACCAATTTCAGGTCCTTCACAGTAGCAGGTCAGCTATGTCAAACCCTCGATGGTGATTTAGTTTCTTCAAGCTGTGTTTTGCTCTGCACAGGCAGAGCATAGCTGGAGACAGATCTGTAGCTTCGTGTGTAGGGGCTGTTGAATGGAGTCCAACATCAACAGTGGCACCAAGTCAGAGGAAAAGTCAGGGAGGAAGAAAAAGTGGGAGGTAAGAAAAAACAATACATAGTGTTGTTTTTAGGTGTTAGTAATAGTAGTGGTAATAAACACTTGGAGAAGAATAGACATTTTTTTGTTTTATGTGGCTACTTGCCATTTTAGCACCTTGATGATGGATGTCAATCTGCTCCCTGGGTGTTGACATGACTGTTGAAGTATGGCTTTAGATATACTGTATGTATAGTGAAGTTTCATTCCATGCCATCAATGTTGAGATAGCTTCAATATTATTTGTATCTCTACTATCAAAGGCAGACGCCACGTAGTTGAGAGAATCAGTGAGGCTTTAACAATGAAAATATTGTTATAGCCTGAACTCTTGTCTAAAAGAGGAAAGTAGAAGCAGAAACGGCATCTAATGAGATAATCTTCATATACAGTGGGTGGGATTAAAATAAGTTTAACTTCTTTAGAGCTATATCAAGCTCCTTTGACTGTCTCAAAAACCATATTTGGCTCTGTTTTCAAGTTCTGTGTGTAAGTGCATTTTCTCAGAGACTTGATTCACATGTCTAACATTTACAAATGGATGGGATAGATAATAGGACACGGAGGAAAAACAAAAATGTTGACTGAATTACTATTCCATCTGTCCACATTAACATTGATACATTCATTGTGCCTACTCACTGCAGATTCAAGAAGTCCAAACATTTTGTTTCAGTCATGTTCTTCTCAGAGAAGACACAAATCACTATTAGTTTCTACTTTTTCCAATCTTAATATGTTAATTTATTCACCCCAGCTGTTCTGAGATATTATTTGAGGGTAAAGATTGTTGATAGTTGTGCCTAGAGTAGTAACATGGGGATATTAACTGCTACTGGATGGAAAAGGATTGCTACATGTAAGAAAAAACATTAAGCTTCCTGACTTTGCCTTGTGGAACGGCATCTGAACCTGATGTGAATTCCTTCCCTGCCAAAGTTATGGTGGCCCCCCTCACCACCCAGCTCACATTTTCCCCTTGAAATTTGCTTACATTTGTTTGTACTTCTCGAAATTTACCACCATCTACCATTTATTTCCCTTCATAGTACCCACAGAAAGCTCTTCTTGTTTGTGGAAAGCCTCCCTCCCCAACACTGCTGACTTGCTGTCTTCTGTCTTTTGGCTGCTGTTTTGTTATTGTACTCCACCATAGTTTTATACCTTTCGATTTGCCCCCCTGCCATATTTTTTCCATGGTCTCCATTGAAGCCCTTTGGCCTTTTATAACCACTAAAAAGCAATATTATTTTTCCCAAAAGTCTGCACTGCCTTGCCAAATAAAATAACAATATTGATCCAACTGTGACCAGAAACTTAAAGATTGTTTATTAAGATGTATTACCTACAGTATCTCAAGCAGGTTTCAAGTCTATACAAGCTGATTTCCACTAAATTGAGATTAAAAACAGACAAAACAGCATCACCGATCAGTTTTAACTGAATATTTTCTGGTCTAGCTCAGCTAAAATCACAAAATCCCTCAGCGCTGTGGAGATAGATCTGGCAATGCAAGACGACCGGTGTTATCTTCACTTCACCTGTTCATCTGACTTCAGCAGTTTAGATAACACACTTGACTGTCCTGCTGTTACAGACTAGAACTAACCACAGTTGCCTCATTCAGTGACTCACAGCAGTGCTGTCTCCCCTATTTGTCTTGAATAAACAGTATCTAAACATGTAATAAATAATGTATAGTATGTATGCTAACCCTTTTGAAAATGAAGAATGATGTACAATTATGTTTTAGAGAACAAGAAAATCTAGATAACTTGTATGTCAGCCTTTGTAAATTGATTAAAGAAGATATAGAGTCTGATATTATAGATGGAGACAACTATAAGGTTACAATAAAGCCATTCAATACGAAACCTTATTGGAACAAAGAGTTAAATGAATTGTGGCAATCTATGTGTAAAGTGTTTAAATAATAATATAGAAAGGAAATGTAGTCTGGAGCCCTGGTATGTGTATATGTGTGTGTATATGTATTTGTATTCATGTATTTCTCCAAATGATTTGTATATGCGACAGGAAGATGTTTGTTAAATATATTACTATATTGTACCTCTTATTATTGTAATAGTATGTTACTTTACATACTCATCCGTATTTTTTTGTTGTTCTTGTACTGCTACAACAGCCACATTTCCCTGCTGGGGATCAATACAGTTTTACCTTATCTTATAATGTAGTTGCAAGTGGAGCTAAGTGTTTATTGATGAAGATAAGATAGACTTGTATTTATCCTGAGGGGAATTGTAGCTATTTATTACATGTTTACATACTGATTAGTGATTATACATGATAAATAGGGGGACTTAAAGTGTTACAGAGAACATAGGTTGTCAGGGTCTTTAAGTAAATGTATTAAGTGAAAGACATAAAGACTTACAGAGAAAATGGCAGACGGAAGCAGTCAAGAAAGCAATTTAAAATGTCTCTCTTTGTCCCTTTCTCTGTCTGTGACTACCTCTCTTTCTATCTCAGTCCTCGGCCCTCAGGATCTGCGGTTGGTCCAGCTAACCGATGTCTCTCTTTTGGTTGAGTGGGAGTCAGTCCGTGGGGCAGAGTATTACATTTTGACATATCATCCCAAAGATGATAAGAGTGCCCTGGAGCAGGTAGGTTTTTGTTTTTCCTTTTTATTATATCTGTAGGTGTATTGAATAACGGAAGTAGCATAGAACCATATTTTTCATTTTGAAACACCTTTGTTTCAACCCACTGTATCCTAGGTCCGGGTTCCCAACACAGAGAACTCCTACCTCATCACAGGACTCACTCCTGGGGTCACCTACATTGTCCAGGTGTATGCCGTCATCAAAGAAATTCAAAGTGAAGCCGACACGATCGAAGCTACCACAGGTGAGCACAGACCGCTGTCAGCAGGACTAAAAAACAACAATAAGTAACCTTAAAATGTGGACCTCTTTTGACTAAATGAAATGAGTATGACGCAGATTCATTCCATTACTGGTAAAGTGTAATGGGTCTGGGTGCAGCATGTTGCCTTTAAATGTGTCTGTGGTGTCGTTTCAAAGGCAGATGTGGGGGATTTAGTTAGATTATCTGTGGATTAAACGGTAAAATTTGACTGGGCTCGGGGCTCCGCGGAGCTGGTCTGCTGCCGGCATAACTATAGAATATTTACAGTTGGAATTTCGTCACACCACTTATTTTACAGCTACCCCCAAGGTCTTACAAAGCTAACACTTGTGTCTCATTTCAATTTAATGCATATTTGTGAATTTGAGGGGTTTCGTTAGCTGCTAGTATCTAGAGGTGTGAATCTTCACTGGTCTCCCGATTTGATTTGATTACGATTATCATGTCAGCAATTCAATTCGATTCAATATCTCGATGCATCACGATGCATCAAATACATTTTTCTATTAAAGCCTTGTAGGATATTTAATTCATAGCTTCTCAAGCTTCAAAAACAAAATATTCTGAAGTGCTCTAATACTAAATAAACTGGATACCTAAAACTACAGCACTGAGCACATGGCACTTCCTGAATGTGCAAAACATAACAGAATATGTAAATAGAAATGTTGTTAGGCCTACATTAAATTGTAAACAGAAATAATCGATTATGAGCCTGCCGATTATCGATGCAGCATCGTCCATGTCCATCGGGTGATTCGATGCTTGATTAATTTTACACCTCTACTAGTGTCCCTTCAATCCTATGGGTAAAAATCCTGACTAGCTAGCTACACTTTTGGCATAACTATAGTATATTTACAGTTTGAATTTCGTCATGCCACTTATATTACAGCTACCCTAAGGTCTTACAAAGCTAACACTTGTGTCCGATTTCAATGTAATGCATTTTTGTGAATTTGAGGGGTTTCGTTAGCTGCTAGCGTCCCTTCAATCCTATGGGTACAAATCGCGGTTAGCTAGCTACACTTTCGGCATAACTATAGTATATTTACAGTTTGAATTTTGTCACGGCATGTAAATCACAGCTACCCTAAGGTCTTACAAAGCTAACACTTTTGTCCGATTTCAATTTAAGGCATTTTGTGAATTTGAGGGGTCTCGTTAGGAGGAGCTGCTAGCTAGGCTATGTGTCCCTTTCAATCCTATGGGAAAAGATCGCAGCTACACTTTCGGCATAACTACAGTATATTTACACATTTATTGAAATTCGTCACAGCACTTATATCACAGCTACCCTAAGGTCTTACAAAGCTTAGCTAACACTTTTGTCCGATTTCATGCATTTTGTGAATTTCAGAGGTCTCGTTAGGAGGAGGCTAGCTAGCTCTCATTGATAGAGCTCCATCCAGCTCACCGTGGGCTCTATCAATGAGACTCGCGGACAAGAGGCATTTATTTCCCTGATCGTTTGTTTAAATAACTCAAAACACATATCCATTATACAGGGTTCGTACGGGTGCTTGAAATCCTTGAAAATGCTTGAATTTTGATGTTGTGTTTTCAAGGTTTGAAAAGTGCTTGAATTTTGGATAAAATGCTTGAAAATGCTTGAAATTGTAACTATATCTTTCACAACAAATACCTATCTGACTGAATAGTTGGTTTATTAAATTGAGAAATAAAATGTTGGAGAGCCTAACATTAAACATGTTAACGTCATGTCTGCATTTCCAAGACGCCCTAGGAAGAAGCTCCGTGATTGGTAAATTTCACCCGAAACTGGTGTGTTGAGGTTAGGATAGCCGATTGGTCAGGGGATAGGACCTGTACAAATGGGGTTATGTTACCTTGCGTAAGCATCATGGACAACTAGCCAATAAATGCTATTGAAGGGCGGGTCTTGTCATGGCCATAGTGGGATTCGTAATATCGGCAGGCTGTCATTTCAATGAACGTTGGCTGGACGATGAAAAATACAAATTATGGATTAAACGGGGACAAACTGTACAAACCAAAACAAAGTCTGCAAAAAAGACGTGCTGCTTTTCACAATTGGCGAGTCTGCGCTCTCGAGTCACATGAAGTAAGTTTCAAGTAAGCCAACTGAAGTAGCCTGCTGTACACGTTAGCACCAGTTAGCACCTATTTGTTTAAGCTAGTAACTTCTAGGTAGGAATTCGCAGGCTAAGTGACTGAGAGTACTTGGTGTGTTATGTAATGTTAGAATTGCATCTCCGTCATGGCACGTTCATTTGTGGAATATGCAGTGAACATAGCCAAAGTTACATCACAATAACTGTGACGTTACTACCCGCAAATTAAAACCTGCAAATGTTAGCCCAATGCATATCAACAATCGTTGATTGCTGAACAGAAATCGTGTCAGATGGAGTGTCATACAAGTAGCTTACTGTAAGGTTGAGGATGGCCTTATGCAATATTTACACTGCTCTATTCCAGTAGATAAATGTATGTCTTGGCAATGAAATACATTTTTTTTATAAACTGAAATACTAATGGTGCAAAGAAGGGTGAAAAGAGGAGTTGCAGCAATGTGCAGTACAACAAAAATATGGTGTTTTTTGAAACTTAAACCATGTAAACCTATTCTGGTACAACCTCAAAATATAATTATGAACCTGAAAATAAGCATAATATGTCTGCTTTAACACCTGGCTTGACTCCTATACCTGCAAAGAGTTGATTAATGAGGCAATTTATATTAAGTTGGATAAAATGTATTTTCCCCTGCATTGCAATTTCATGATTTTATACAGAGATGCGGTCCTGTAGATTAACATCATGTGTGTATATATATATAATACTCAGTGTAAAGCTGCGTTCCAGACACAGTTTTTAACGCGCAAGTTACGACTTCAATTCACGACTCACGAGTTGGTAGCATTCCAGGCAAAGTCACCACAAACCCTTCTACCTAGCGGCTACCTAACGTTGACGTTAGCTATCTAGGTTACTTTACGTTGCCTATTTATGTCTATTAATTTCTACTTATCACTGTTTATAAACGGCGTCTGTACAGCATCAACGAGGTCGCCATTGTTGTTTATGTGTGTGTGACGTCAAAAACTGTAACTGGGAGTACAACGATCTGGTACGAGTTCACGGGTAGTATGTTACTGGTTTGACTGCCGTTCCAGGGCACTTTCACTGGTAGAAGGTTGTGAAAACACGAGTTACGGGTTGCCTGGAACGCAGCATAATGCTGTGCATTTAATATTGTTGTCACCTCCCTCCAAAAAAACACCAATATGGTTTGGAAATATAAACCTTGTCATTATAATTGAAAGCAGCAGTGTTATTGTTGTAATGCAATATAATATAAATGTAAAAACACAGCACATTGACCTCAGGATATTGATAACTGTCATAGTTTCTGTGAAAGTATTTAGGTGATAGTATGAGGTTTTGTAGTGTTGAAATTTAAAAATAAATAAAAAAAACAATTATAGAAGACTTTAGTTCTTAAAGACAAGAGTTCTAAAAAGTCAATTCCAATGACTCAGTCAGAATCATTCTTCATTCTTAAGACACTATCAATTTTATACGTTACCATGGCAATGGTTTTGATTTTGTAGTGTTGACATTTAAAAACAAGTCAATTCCAGTGATTCAATCAGAATCATTCTTAATTTTTTTCAATTAAATTTTTTTTATTTATAGTATCAAATCATAACAAAAGTTATCTCGAGACACTTTACAGATAGAGTAGGTCTAGACCACACTCTATAATTTCCAAAACCCCAACAATTACAGTAATTCCATCAAGAGCAAGCATTAGCAGTGGCTATCGCGACAGTGGCAAGGAAAACTCCCTTTTAGGAAGAAACCTCGGCAGACCCAGACTCTTGGTAGGCGGTGTCTGACGGGCCGGTTGGGGGTGTGATGAACAGTGGCGATAATAGTCACATTAAAGGTCACAGTGACTTCGAAGGTTATCGTGGAAGTTCATGTCATAGCACTCTTCAGCCTGAACACGTACTGTTCATTTGTGATTGTTGAATTAACTGTGTTTGAGTACTCTCTACTCTCCAGTCTATTGTTAGAAATCATTGAAAATTTGTCATTGTCACTTTGACAACAACCTACAACCTGACGACAACAACATACCAATGGAGTTCTTTGAAGGAAGCAGAGGCATCTACAGACCCATCAGGGTGTTGTTCGACACAACCATATATGAGCGCGCTTTGCAGCTCTGCTGGCATATGAAGTCTTACAAGACCAATATTGCATTGGTGATTGAACTTTTGAGGCTTCAGCGGGAAAGTAGTATCCCATCTAAGGTGACTGTTGAAGATATGACAGACCTGCTGGTAGAGCAAAGCAAAGATACAGTGAGAGTCCAGCTCTGGGAGTTTGAATTGGAGGACTTTGATGAGGAAGATGCCAAGCCTCTTTTCATGCTGGTTTGGGAGGTAATCAACAGCATGAAAATGAGAGACATTGAGTTTGAAGCCAGAAGGCTACTTAAGTCGCCAGAAGACATCCCTCCTTGTTTTCAACATCCAAAGCTTGTTAATTTGGCTCAGGAGTACGGCAGGAGCCTGACACAGCAGCTGCAGTCGGCCCCCAGCTCCAAACTGCTTGGCCCAAGAGATGTGGTGATGGAGGTGCTTCCAAAAGTCTTGCAGGGCTTCTGGTTACCTCCTCCAAGCACCTTCCTCAACATGCCCTCCCAGCAGCTCAGTGAAATGGCTGTTGGTATCACAAAGTTTGTTTTGGACCGGGTCTCCACTGCTTTATCCACTGTGCACCATCGGGTCTACTTCTCCCGGTCCATCAGAGACAGCATGGTCCTATCCAGGAAACGGTTAAGCAGATATACCCTCAAGACGTCCTGAGGAGAGGGCTTAACTGCTTTGCAGCAGAGGTGCTGAACACTAATGTTGATGCTGCAGTGAAAGAGGTCCTTGTGCTGTTTCAGCCTTAGACTGATACTCATGTGCCTGCAAATTCAAGCACCAAAAACAATTGCACCCAGCACACCCAGGCTGGAGATTTGAATGAGGAGCCTGGTCTGGAGGAAGATGGTGAACCAATCCAAGATCCAGAATCTCTGACTCCAAATACTGAACCTGCTGCCAATATTTTCTTGGATGAAACAGTATCCTCTGCCTCTATGCCCTGCCTAGAAGCTGAGAGGAGGAAGTTGGACTTGGAGCAGTCTAGGTTGGAGTTAATAAGAGAGGGCAAGCTTGTTCCTGGGGGTTCTGGGGGTCATGATGATGCCTCCATGGGCTCTGCACCGGGTGGTTTGGATATTGTTGCCAACTTGCGTTTAGTGCCGCAGTTTAATGAACGGGACCCTGATTCTTTTTTCACTCTCTTCGAACACGTTGCCGATGCAAAAAAGAAAAGAAAAAAAAAGGCCAGATTCAGACAGGGTGCTGATGCTTCAGTGTGTCCTCACTGGTCGGGCCCAGGAGGCCTATTTGGCTATATGTGGTGAGGATGGCTTGGATTATACGACTGTGAAAGCAGATGTCTTGAAGTCATACGAGTTGCTTCCTGAAGCTTATCGTCAGAAGTTCAGAAACTGGGTAAAGGGGGATAAGCAGACCAATGTAGAGTTTGTCCGTGATTTGACTTGCCATTTTCAACATTGGTGTTCTGCTACCAAGGTGAGTTCTTTTGTGGGTCTTTGTGAGCTTATCATATTGGAGCAGTTTAAAGATGCCGTCCTTCAATCTGTTTCTATATATGTAAATGAGCAGAAGCCCACCACCGCACTGAAGGCAGCAGAGTTAGCTGATGACTTTGGGCCCTATTTTAACGATCTGAAACGCAAGTATGAAACACCAAACGCAAGTAGCTTTGTGGGCGGATCTCTGGCACTGTTGCTATTATACCGGCGGGATAAATGACTCTGCGCCCGACGCAAATCTTAAATGGGTTGGTCTGAAGTAGCTAGGTGTGGTTTGGGCGTAACGTGAAAATAACCAATCAGAGCGTCATCTCACATTCCCTTTAAGAGCAGGCGCGCTTGTTCCATGGCGGACTGCTATTATGACGGCGGATTTGCCTGGCGCACGCCAGCGGGAGCTGTCCGGGATGCGGCAAAGTAACAAATGCCCGTCTTGGCCGGGTGGCGATGTTGCTGCGGCCTCTCGGGCGCATCTCCTCAAGTGTGGAGAGGATTGCTGCAGCCATGGAGCGTGGGCCTCCAAATGCACCACCTGCTCCTTTTGTGCCCCTTCCTCCTCCCCCCACTCCATCTCCGTCCACCCGCTCCACCAGGAGCGCATCGCGCATTACTCCAGATTCACCAGATTCCGCCGGAGTGTCCAATCCCACCGTAGTTCAACATCACGTCTCCTTAATTCCTCTAATATTTCCTCATTTATGTCATCAAAACATCCATGATTCATGGAAATGTTGTGTAAAACACAACAAGCCACAAAGAATGCTGCGACTTTTTGAGGACTGTACTGTAAAATGCCTCCTGACCTATCCAAACACCTGAAGCGCATTTTCAGTAATATTTTCTTTGTAATTATGTATGGTTTTCAAAAATGGGAACTGCTGTAGATGAGAGAAGTGTATGCGCGTTGTGCACACGCTACATTATGGCCAAGCATTCGTCCCTAAAATAACATCTGAATAACACGCTACTGACTTTAGACCAGGTTTTTCCTGGTCAGTGGCGGAATTGTTTTCTGAAACTGCAAAATAGGACCACGTAACGTTTGCGCCGGAACACGCCTCCTCTTTTCGCTGAACCACCCCCTGGAGCGCAAATACATTCCCTAATTTACCGACGTGCGTCTGTGGAGGGAAAAGTCCGCTGTGCGTCGGGTGCAAAATAGGAATGATACATGCGGCGGGGTACAAAGGCAATTGCGCTGAGTGCAAGATAGGGCCCTTTGTGTTAACACATAAGAACAATTTTAGTGAAGTAGCCTACGCTCTGTTGGAGATTGGAAAGGTAATGTTGGTGGCACTATGAATGCACACAGTTGCGTGGAGTTTGCAAAGCCAGGCCTCTCACGTAAGCCTGCTTGGACAGCGCGACAAGAGGGCAGTACGATATGCAACTACTGCCGTGATGAGGGTCATTGGAAAGTAGTGATGCACCGAAATGAAAATTTGGCAAACCGAAAACCAAGAGCCAAGACCAAAACCAAACCAAACACCGAAGAAATTAAATCAATTATTATACCATTGCATTTATGGCTATACTGTGTACTAACTTTACTAAATCAAGGATTGCATTGTATAAATTAATATTAAAGTTTAAATCTACAATTCTCAACACAATCTGTAGTACATACAGTATACAGTTAAGAATGTTACTATTGTTGTTATTATTATTATTATTATTATTAATTGAGGCACTTTCTTGCAGGATTTCACTGAATATAAACAGGGTCATGCCCCCATTGGTAGCACAAGTTTTTTTGCCTGATCCGCGCTAGCTGCTCAGCTTTCCCCCTGGTTAGTCCTGCTTTATTTGCATCGTTACGCGGATTAAGTGTGCAGAGGCTGATTATTGCTCGTGTTCTGTGGTCCTAGTTGATTTGTGTGGTCACACAGTGTTTTTTGTCATCCGTTGTTTTATTTTTTAGACCAGTGCCTGCTATTAAAGGTAAACCCAATTTGCCTTTTCATGCTCCAGCTCTACTTTGTTCCACATTCTCAGAAAAGCCTGTTTGAATGGCCTCTAGTTTGGGCTTTTTTACAACACGCACACACACACACCTATTTCACTCATGCACACCCTACACCACTGACGCTACTGATTTCCACATCCCATTCTGTATATAGTTAATTTGGTCTAATTTGGTTCAATTTGGTTTAATAAAGTATTGTTTAAACATTTAACATGGTGTTGTCTCCCTCTTTGTTATAACCACCTGAGCCAGGTCATGACAGCGCCTAATTATGTATTTTGCAGTATGTACAAAAAAACGCCCGTGACAGGGCACCTAAAAGCAGGTGTAATCGAATCTCCGACTCAGTGTTCACATTCCATTCCAGCAGTGGTTAAACTCCTCGCTACGTTACAAATATTAGCATCAGGATCATTTCCAACAGTCATAGCATCAGCAGTGGGGATATCGCAGTCTGCACTCAGCCGTATCATAGCACCAGTATTTAATGCTTTATATGCAATACATACATTTCCTCACCACTAATGCCGAAATAACACGCATCAAGCTGTTACCTCATAAACAAGCAGATAAACTTTTTTATTGCTAAATCTTTGTTTTGACTGACTTGGTGGCTGATCCGTGATGGAAAGAGAGAAGGAGGCCCATTCATCAATTTACGGTATAGTGGACAGAATAAGGCGCTGATTACCCGATGAACTGCAGGTTTGGTAAATCCAATATAAGCTTATGTATCACAAAAACATTTATTTTTATGTAAGGATATACAAACAGCCAGCAATAATAACAGACATAAGAAATGAGCACTTTGAAGTGCAGAGAAATTATTAAGGTGACAAAGTTTTTACTACATCCACAAAGAATAAACAAAGGAATGCATCAGAACAATCAAAGTACAATACTCCTGAGTTACTAAGAAACTTTCTAATTATAAATGTATATTTTAATGATTGAGGGTAAGGTACTTAAGGTATTTTCTTTTGCTTGGGGACATTAGTCCTATTAAATGTGCAAAGTTGACCAAACGTGAGATAAAACTGCACTTCAAATGTTGGCTAATAATAAAAAGGTGAAAGGGGAGAGTAAAATTAATGGTTTATAGGATAGTACTGGTAAGGTACTCCAATTTGACACTACTGAATGATAGACATTTACATTTCATTAATGTGATGTTTCCCCCAAAACTTTACTCGCTCTAAACACTAAATACATTTTAGATAATAGACAATGTATTACTATGAGAATTGTAATACACTATGATCCGTGACTAAAATGCCAGTGAGTGACCAGCAATTATTAAATATTATGATACTTGACCTTAAGTCACTATAAAATTATTTTTAATGTGTCATTATTGTTATAAAACATTATGGATATTTACGAGTGCTTATAATTATACAGTGCTTCAAGCGCATTATGCATTATAAGTATGTTTTTATAATGCATTATAGACATGGGCATCATATAAATTGTTATCGATATGGTATAGGCCTATATTTTAGAAAATCTTGGTCCACCAAGTATTTCTCATTTTTCTGTATAAATCTGTTGTTCTAAAGCAATGTTGACAGTTAAAAAAAAAAAAAAACAGTATATGACACTGTTATAAGGACTAATATTTATAATCTGATTGAATCAGATTATAAATACGCACGTGCGTTGTTCGCATGACGAGGTTTTCTGTTCTATGGTCGACAGGTGCTAAATAAAAGCACCAAGAACAAGTGAGAGAGAGAAAATACAAGACAGAAAGTACATGAATGGAAGAGGAGAGGCAAGAATAGAAGAGTGGTGGAGGAAGAGAAGAAAAACATGGGAGAAGGAAACACAGGGAAGAGGGCAAGACTTATGGAGAGAAAAGTGCAGCTTGTTCAACTCTGAAACTAAACATCACTTCCTCCTCTGAATGTCCTTCCTTTGTTTAGGTTATCTCTCCTTCGCTCTTCATACCTTCTCCCTGCTACTGTTGGAGATCAGTGCCAAGCAATAGAGCTCTTCTGATTATGGAAGAGAGCGGAGGTTTGGGGACAGGGAGGGAAAAGCAGCGCTGTAGTGCATGACTGATGGTTTGTTGGTATTGTGTGTCTTGTGTATAAATAAAAACCAAGGCCTGTAAAATATTTCGGTTCAAATCCTATGTCTTCATATTTTAGCCCTTGAAATTACTTCAGTTTTACAGCCTGAAAATCACACTATCTGGGAAGCAATATTTGGACATTAATTCATAGGCAGCCCAAACTTTGTAGGGTGGAAGACAAACATGTCAATATGACTGAACCACTACAAGTTTGAACGGCATGACCTAGATTTGGAAAAAAGTGTGAAAAGACTGAAATTAAGGGTAGCATAAACTTTGAGCAAAATCTAAGAGGGTGCACCAACTGTTTTCCTGGATTTTGTCACAGAATGACCCAACTGTATGTCATTTGGCTCAGATCATCCCACTCAGTGCTCCTCTCCATAGCTGTCTTGCTGTATGTTATGTTAGGAACCATGTTGGGATTTGCCCATTTTCAGAGGCAGTTTCAAATAGAGATAGGCAGAGGAAAGAGGTGTCAATGGGATTTTGAGGTTCTATGTATGTCCTATTTACCCACCAAACTGTCGTTATTCAACTATGACAGGGTAAAATTGGTTTTGCATTCTATGACCCCTTTAAGTGTGCTCGTGATGACAGCTGATGCATGACAACACAAACGTCAAGCTCTTAAATGTTATGAGGAAGAAGGTGTTGCAGATTACGAATCTAGATTTTAGGAAAGAGCCAAGTACACGGCAAGAGTCTGAGGCTTGATAAGGGCAGTCACATGTTTAAGCTATATATTCATGCATAAATGAACAGTCTGTTCCACTTATGCTAAATTACTTGCAGTGACTTGTGCAAGATGAAGAGTTTTTTTTCTGTATTTAAATCCACGGTAAATGTTTTTTTACATAAATACAATGCTAAAAAGCAAAGAACAAACTGAAGCCCGTCATTACTACTAAGTGTTTCATTAAGCGCTGGTTTGTTAACCATTACATTTAAAGGTAATTACAAGGAAATGACTTCACGGATGTGTTTAATGGAAATCGGACATGCTCACAGATGTGGTAGCGGCAGATGTGAAGAGCAAGAGATTAATAGACATTGCTGCGCGTGAGCGAGACAGACTGACAGAGGGAGAGATTGAGTTTGACTCTAATGTGTGGTTAGCCTGGTTAGCCATGGAAAACCTCACAGAGCATGGCATTCCCATATGGGCATGAGAAAACACGCCATCATCTGGCTTTTGGTTGTGTGAGTAGTACACAGCATGATGCAGACTGTTACACTGTTAAACTTCAAAAGATGATCTACTTCAAAAGAGGGTTTAAGTGAATGTTTTTCTTTTTCCCTTGGAAAACCCCAATAGCTGGCATAAAACATTGCTAACGCTTTTCATTTGGTACCAATTGCTTTGTTTGATGGTTCTGGTCTTTTTTCACCATGTGCTGAAATTAATCCCTCCTGGCTATGCTATCCTAAATGGTACCTATCTGTTCACACAGTTACATGTATTTCATCAATATTTATCAAATGGCATATGTGTGAAAAAGCCTTTAGTGCGTCTAATCTTTAGAAAAATACCCCGGTATGGTACAGTATGTATAATACCTCTGACTCACAGTGTCAGAGAGATAGGTTAAACCAGTGGTAATGTGTTATACCACATAACTTGTGCTTAGATTATGTGCATATTTTTCACGTCTTTGACTTTAATTTTAGTAACATGGGCCAAAACATGGCAGAAAAAGAATACAAGTGCATTATTTACACTGACTATGCTATTCAATCTTTTAAGAATTTTATTAAACGAGATGGAGTATTTTTAAAATCATGTAAGACGAGCAATTAGAGGTGTGATGAGATCTCGTTCCACGAGCTGCAATATAGTATAATAGCAAGATCACCGTGCAGTTTGTTTAACTTCCGAGACAGACCGGTGTTCTCTATTGCCTTGGGGACTATCTGACAGGCACAAGACTAAAGTGTTCATATTGCCCTGGTGACAGACTGACAGGCTGAGGTTGTAGGGCAAGGCAACTTTATAAGTTTAATAATAATAATAATAATAATAACTTTATAAGAAACAGAAGAAGATTCATATTTGTTTTGATTAATAGGTTGTAATAGGTTTGGGAGAAGAGAGGGAGGCTGCAGTTATTAGGTCTGAAGAGGTTAGTTATACAGGAGAGAAGCCATTTGAGTTTGTGTCATTTTTCCATTTTGTGACTTTCGATTTGAATAAAAGAGTATTTGTCATATTTCTTATTTAGAATTTAACTTTTCTTCAAAATAGTGGTAAAATCTTGTCTCGTTCTCGTGAACCCAATCTCGTGTCTCGTCTCGTGAGCTGAGTCTCTCCTCCCATCCTAAAGTGCAATGCTAACATAATTATTCTATATCACAATGTCTCCGTACCCTAACGTGTTAATAATTGAGAGTCGTTCTGTGCTGGCATTTGTTTTACATACATGCATAAACTTCAGTGTGCAGTTTTCCTGACATTCAAGTGAAGACGTTATCCACAGTATGAGGTAGGACAAGGTGTGATTTATTTATTTTGATATAGTAAAATACAATTTTCTATTATCACGTTTGGTTACGATATTCTCTTACCAAGGACATAGTAGCATACCAGGGAAGATGCTTGTGATTACAGGGGCTTTAATGCAGGCTTTCCAGTTTAAGGGTCCTGTCTGTAGGTTACTCTCATTTCCACCTTGCTGTCCAACACTTATATCCTTCCCAGATGTCTCCGCTATTGATGGTATCCGAGTTCTTGGCCAGACAGAAGTCTCTATCGAGGTGGACTGGAAGAACCCATCAGCTGAGGTGGATCACTTCAGACTCAAACATACTGACCCGGCAGGACAGGAGGAGGAGCTGAATGTACAGAGGAGCCAAGAGGCGCGCACCAAACACACTATTGTTGGTAAGTGTTATAATAGACAGAACACAAGTTTGCACAGAAGGGGTTTTAAATACATGCAAAAACCTTGAAGCCCCTGAGTATACTTCTGAATTGTTGCTTATTTTAAAGTCTCTCTCGTTGGCTAACCAATGGCTAGCACTGGATGTTAGAGCAAGGCTTAAAAGTAAGGGAGACTGTGCAAATTCTCTGTCTTTGCCCCTAAATATGCATGATAATAATATAATGCAAATGCATGAGCAAGTGGAATACATCTTAATATATTTAATATAATATATATTATATAATATATATATAATATATGTCACATCATTATATCACAATGCCCAATAAACATTTAAATATAGATGATTGAAGATAACATTCATGTAATAGTATAGAGCAGTGGTTTCCCACTATTTTCTTGTTAGCCCTTAAAACAAAGCAATGTCTATTAAGAATCTTCATCATAGATTATGTCCTCCATGTGGACACAAGTTATGATCAGGTAAACCAACAAGTGAATTTCCTTCTCAGATATTACATTTGATGGATTTTTAGGCCTGACCAGATAAAAGTATCCAGTTTTTGCAAAGGAAGACAAGTAAGGAACGTAGACACGGCATAATGGTGTAACAGAAATATATATTGGAGATTTAAAATGTATCTTCCTGCAGGTCTGTTTCCAGGAACAGAGTACCAAATCTCAGTGCAGGCTATCAAAGGAACAACTGAGGGAAAACCTTCGTCTGTCACTGGTGCCACAGGTCAGTGTCAACACAATAAGCATCCATGAACCATGTAACCTAATGTTTTACTCAGTGCATATTCTGTTTATTATCAGTAAGCACAAAATTGGCCCAATTTTCCTCAAATGGACTACCGGCAGACAGAAATTGCAGAGACTTGCGTTTGTGCTACCACTGACTGTGTCTGAATTGGACGACGCTTAAAATGATCGATCAGCGACTTGTGCAAGTGAAACACTTTAAAGAAACCGCAACGATATCCATATTCCATTTATTTTTGAATTGGGTGCAGCATCAAAGACAGCTCTTAGCTCTTGTCAAGCCACCAGTAATTAACCAGTGGTCAGAAACCTAATAGTAAAAACACATAATCTGTCATACACAATACTGACATGGTATGATACAACCTGGTATTACCTTCCACACACAGCCAATGATAATAGCATAATGAATACACCCAGCAAGGAGCACGATTATGGGTTTATGATGGAGTGCTTGAATTTATAACCTAATCTGGTCGGGTCATAATGGCTGTAGTGAGCCGGTTCACCAAGAGGAAACATGATATGAATGGTGTAACGACTACAAGATGCTCCCTGATGGTTGAGGTGAGAAGGTCTGTGATTTACAGAGTCCATCTGGTAACGTTGGATTTTAGCGGTGTGGCATTGAGTTTGAAGCGTTTGGTCTAACATTTGGTTTTATGATGTGAGGAGGAATTAATTTTACAGTTTCACTTCAACAGCTGGTCATGACATTCAGTTGCTTTAAAGTCATTATTTAAGTGACTGACAAATGGTCCAAATTGGCACGGCAGGTCTTCAGTTTCTTCCATTATTCTCCTCATTTATGCTTTGTTATATATATTTTTTACTTTTCTGCCTTTCATCTCTCTTCCTTTCCTCCTTCATCTTAGCTCTCATCCACTCTCAGAGCTTACTCAGCTCAAAAGCAGTCTCCATGTTGATGGTTCTTCGTTTTTAGACCCTGAGGCAGCCAATATAATGGTTTTTAGTCATCAGTGTTAGCTTGGTTTTTTCAAAAGTCACCTCTCTTCTTTTGCAGCCAGTCAGGTATTCAAGGGCCCCTGTCACAGCTAATCTTTCTGTGTGTGAGTGTGCCATCTACTCGTGTTGTAATTTCATGTGTGTGTGTGTGTGTGTGTGTGTGTGTGTGTGTGTGTGTGTGTGTGTGTGTGTGTGTGTGTGTGTGTGTGTGTGTGTGTGTGTGCGCGCTAATCTACACCAGACAGACAGTGGGTTGTCTCCACTCCAGTAGCTACAATCCTTAATTTTAGGTATTGTATGAAAAGACTTAGAGGTGATTGTCCTCAGCTCTGCTTGCCAGCAAGGATGTACTGGATTCATGATGTCTGGCATGGCGCAACAGAGACCACCACACTCCCCTATTATCTCCCCAAACATGGTGTTTGCATTGAGCCGGAGTGGTTATACTCAATGAGAGATAAAGGGAACATAAGGAGAAAATGTAGAAAAGAGCAATAAAGAAAAAGAAACAGTAAGTGCTATGTTTGCAGCGAGAAATGAGAGCCAAACTAGATGGCAGAAGGGTACTTTAAAACAACATTGAATGCACCATGAGCTTACGAGGTGCAATTGAACGCATCAGTAAATTCCATCAGTGATATTTTCAGTGATGTTTGAGTTTTTGAGTTTTTACAACTCGGGACTACGGTAGTATCCATGGTGCAGCTAGTCTGCTCTGTGTCTTAAGCTGCAGACTGTCCCAGTGTAGAAATCCTTTTGAGTGAATATTAGCCACACATTAGACCTTTTAGCTGTCAGCATTTTAAATGGGTTTAAGCCAGCTACTAGCTAACGGTAGGCTAAGTTACCTGCTGCCAAGTGTAGTGTTAACTAGT